>NC_056746.1:176884035-176891535 GCF_019279795.1 Protopterus annectens
GCTGGTTTGTGCCCTTAGAAGTATGCCAGCAATGTTGTTGTTTGTCTTTCGGATTTTTCCTGGTAAGGGGTCGCCACAGCAGAACTTTTGTCCACTAATGATTGGCAGTAGATTTTTATGAAACGCCGAGGTGCCAGCTTGACGCCCAACCTTCAACGAAGGCACTCCCATTTATGCACGCATGTCTTTCGAACGCTACCCAACCGTGGGGAGGACATGCAGACTCCACACAGAAGGCACTCCCAAGCCAAGCCGAGAATCGAACGGGAGAACCTCTTGCTGTGAGGTAACAACGCTACCACCGTATCACCGCGGCAATCCAGAAGTATGCCAGCAATGATAGCATATATTACAAGCCTTAATCCTTCAGTTGGGCTGGGGATGTGTGGCTTGCATCACCACAAGGGTCGCATTGTCCTCCCCATGTGAGTACCTGCCCCTGTGCATCCATGATGAAGTCCACCAGTTACACAGCTTAGTGGTTGAACACCTTGTTAAGGCCATCCCTTGTGTCACCACCTCCTCTGTGTGATCATGGCTTTGGATGGCACTGAAATGATTCCAACCCCCACTCTATATAGGCAAGCCCATTCACCTTATTCCAAATGTGTGCCTAAACCAATAAAAGCCAAACTGTGTGGGTGACAGTCAGAGGTTTATGCCTCTCCACCATTGGAGCAGGAAAAAGTGAATGCCTTTTGCATTGTAACATTCTGCATTAGATTATCAGTTCCAGCCTTTACATTAAATGAGATACATACTTCTTCATATCTATTCCATGCAACCAATGCTGATGAGTTGCATCTCAGTCCCATATCGATTCCATGAACAACTGCTGCCATCCACATCAGTGAGTATGTTTGAAGACAATGGAATAGATTGCCAAGCATGTCTTCTGTATCTCACACAGTATACTCACACCTACGAACAGGTTACACCACCCCACCAATTATATGTCTTTGAAATGTGGGCGAAAACCAGAGGACCACTTGGAAATCCATGCAAACAACACAAAGCAGGCACCCCAAGCAAAAAGAGAACTGGAGAAGTTGTTACTTTCAGCTGACAGTGCTACTAACTGTGCCACATTCGTAACTAATTGCTTTTCTAAATGTAATGCTACACACTGTGCCAGACTTGTAACTAATTGCTTTTCTAAATGTAATGCTACACACTGTGCCACGTTCGTAACTAATTACTTTTCTAAATGTAATGCTACACACTGTGCCATGCTCGTAACTAATTACTTTTCTAAATGTAATGCTACACACATTGCCACACTCGTAACTAATTACTTTTCAAAATGTAATGCTACACACTATGCCACGCTCGTAACTAATTGCTTTTCTAAATGTAATGCTACACACTGTGCCACGCTCGTAACTAATTACTTTTCTAAATGTAATGCTACACACTGTGCCACACTCGTAACTAATTACTTTTCTAAATGTAATACTACACGCTGTGCCACGCTCATAACTAATTACTTTTCTAAATGTAATGCTGTGTCAAGCAGTAGAATGACGCATGCGTACAGACATCATCCACATATGCGCTGTGCTCTTTAAACTTGGATTAGAGCACCTTAACAAAACAGATGTGTTTTACATCATTTTCTTCAACTCATCAATTAATCTGCTACCTTGTAAAGTACAATTGTCAACCTTTTTAAGCTGTGTGTGTTTTGCAAACATTGTCATTTTTGAGGCATGCACTGCCATTTTAAGGCAATAGGAATATAGTAGCTGCAGTAGAACTGAATGATGGTGCCATTGCTGGGTTAATCCATTAACAGAAACAGGCATTTTTGGCAGCCTAAATTGCCAGACCTGTGGCAGATGTCTAGAAGTACTGAATCCATCTGTTCAACTAATGGTCCATTGCTCTACATAAATATTTACCTGTCTTTCTGTCTATATCTTTCTGATTATCCACACACTTGTGTACTCATACAGCTTCTTTCTAGGTATTTTTCTTTCTGTGCCTTTTTAACTATTCCCTACACTTTTCTATTTGTGTAGATACCATATGCTTGCCTTTGTTTCTGTCTGCATGTTTGCTTACATATATGTAAATTAGTTTTCATATTTACATCTCTCTCTCTGCTTTTGTGCATGCATGTTTATTTCTCAACTATACATGTATCTGTCTGCAGTGAGATGGACTTTGCACTTAAGTTAATTATTAACTGTAATTACAAGTAGCTGTACATTTATAGTCAACATTTCTTGTACCAAAGGCTTACTTGGTTGTTGCTGTAAGCCTTTTTTAAGGAATTAATTCCACTTTAACGTTAGCTTTCCAGACATGTGTGTCATAGTGCCTCATAAAAGGAAAGCACAGCCTTGACTTTCGAGTAAAAGATTGTCTGTTTTAAAGAAAGATGAGACTAACACATCAGACAGGAAGAAGCATTTACAAATAACAGACGTGTCATATTCCATTATTCTGTTGGTCTTCATTTCTTTCAGTTTCTAGTGGCTGAATTTTCAATTTCTCCTAATGTTTTTTCTGTTCTCTGACTTTAAATTGCACCACCATTATGTAACCAACTACTTATTCACTTACTTAAAGTTATGTAAAATGGACAGCAAAGACATTTGTTTCATTCCAACTTTTTTTTTTCAGAAAAAAGCAGAGAGACAAACTCATGAACATGCTTTCTCAGGCTATTTGCAATATACATACATAAAACTGACAATGTACAAATACACAAGCTGTTAGAGACACCAGTAAGTGCTGTGCCCTGCATGGACCTATAACAAGCTTAAATATAATTAATAAATCCAAATAAGCATATGCTTTTCAGTGCTGTTGTTAATAAATTGAGTGGATTTTATCTTCGGGTTTCCTGTTTTTGGCTCGCTGCACTCTTATTTGGATTTATTGGTGTATTTGGAGTGCTTTCACTTGGTTTTAATATTAAATATAATTAAAATTCCAAGGTAGCGGTGCTTTTGCAACAACAATTGTTTCTTGCTGAAAAAAAGATTATAGAAACATATAGTTATTTGAATATAGACAAACCAAGAGTACCGTCCATTTTTGACACAGCAAAGATGCATAAGAGCATTTTAGACCTTCCACTTAGACCAGTTGTTACAGTTCATGGATCTAAAACCCACACCATAGCCAAGTTCCTAGATTTAAAGTTGCAAAAGATTTGTATGGGAGATATTGGCATGCTTAAAGATTCCTGGAACTTTTTAAAAATAGTTAAAGCAGCCTTGTTTCATGACGACATTATTTTTGTCACTGTTGACATGGTGGATTTATTTATGGTGATTCCACACAATGTAGGAATTGAATAGTTTGAGGAGCACTCTCCGAAAGGAGTGAACTCACCAATAATGTGTTTTGGACTTGTCTAGAACCTATGGAAACAATTTTGAAAACTAAGTTTATTTATTTTGAAGGCGAGTTCTTCAAACAAATTAGTGGGGTAGCTATGGGTGCTTGATGTTCCCCCACCTATGCCAACATCATTCTTTCAGTGTGGGAACAGAAATTTGTATTTAAGTCTCTATTTCTTCAGAGATTAACGTTGTACAAACGTTACCTTGACTATATTTCATATGACACTGAGGAGAAACTAAGAGAATTTATTTTTATATTAATAATACAATGGAATTTTTAAAATTTACCTATGAGATAAGTTATGATAAAGTTAATTTTTAGTTTATTACTATTCATAAATTATTTAATACCAGGGAATTCAAGTCAACTATATATCATAAGGAGACATGTTTCAACTCTTATCTTTATTTTACTAGTGCCCACCCCTTCCAACGTAAAAGGAGTATTGTGAAGGGGCAATATGTTAGGATTAGTAGGATGACTTCAGATGAACAGGATTTTTTGAAAGACTGTGAAATACTAAGAGAGAGATATTTTTGGAGAGACAAAAAACAAAAATGGAGGTATTAGCAGGTAGGATTGACAAGTTTCACCACTACTAGGTAAAGACATTAGCAATTTAGGGGATGGGAAATAATTAACTAATGGGATAGCAGAACCTACTGAGAATGGAAATGAATTTAAGGGGGCTTTTGTGACAAATTTTAATGGTGATGCTGGTACTATTAAGAATATCATTTCTAAAGAATGGACAAGGTTTACCTTTTTGTCAGATTTGGAAAGTATTTTTAAGACACCTCTTAAATTTATTTTTCGTAAGGGTCTGAATATAGCAACAACTTTGCTATTAAGAGTAGTCAGAAGAAGGTCGGAACATTGAAATGTGGGGGATATCCTTATTGCCCCTGTTTATTGCACAGTGACATGATTTATATTAATAGTAGGAGAAAACACATTGTAGGGAAGACATTTTTTCTAATTGCAACACTTTGGATGTGGTCTATATTGCCCTATGTGAGTCCTGTGATGCCTTTTATGTTGGAAAGACGGACAGGAAACTGAAAATGAGAATTTATGAACACTACTATGATACTGGGAACAAAAATGACATGAATGCGTTGTATAAACACACTTTAAGTTGGGAAAAAGCTACGTTTTAATTCTTTGTCCTTGAAGAAGTCCCAGTGGATGTACGAGGTGAACCTTGGGAGACTAAAACAGAATACAAAGAAGTGTATTGGCAGTTGGTTTCTGAAGCTGTTCTTTAAATAGCTTTGGCTCAGCTGGATACTTTCAGTAAACAAGCAGTAAATAAATAGCACAAATAAAATGAGTTTTTGAACATTAATGAAATTGTAAATGGTTGAATTCACCTATCAGCAGGAAATACTGATTTAATTTTAATTAATTATGCATAATGGATAACCTACTGGTGGACAAAGACTGAATGATTGAGCCCAAGGTTCCATAAGAAATCACTGTTAACAAGTTTTGCCAACATCATGTGATGCCCTTTTTTGGGGAAATTTCCCTGTTCTTTGAGTTAGTGTGACCATGGAGTGGAGTTGGTATATATAAGTTCAGGGGATGTGGTGGGTTGCACCCAACTTTGGGGGTGTGGGGGTGATTGCCCATCCCAACACTTAAGAAAGAGTTTTCCTTTTTTCTGCAGGTTTTTTGGTGAATGCAGTTTGGAGATTGCAATTCTCTGTGCATTCACTTTTGTCCACTCATAGTAGAAGCATACATAGGATAGACATGCCTTCAGAATTCCCATAGTTTTCTCATCCTCACATACCACTTCTTATCCTTAAATATGCACTACCTTTCATTAACCACAACTGTTTTCTCAGCAACATATAGCATAAAGTGAATAAAAAATGATAAAAAAGAACAACTAGTCTCAGAGTAACAAGCACACAAAGCAAACCAAATTGTGAATTATATTCTCACAATGCTATTCTTTCCAATCTTTATAGAAAGGCTTTGTTAAAATGTTTCAAAATTATCATCCTTATAAGTAATTGAAGTGCATTTGGTCAAATGCTTCTTTCATAAATCCTTTTGGTTGATATTACCCATCTTCAAAGGTTTTTTGCTTTGGTCAGAAATGGATAGTTTCTTTCTTATATACAGGGAAAGTATTTTGTTTACTTTCCAGTTGGAGTGCAGTGTGCTCTGCTTTTAGAATACAGTTGAAATGAACTTGCGTAGCCAAATACATGTGAGTTTTCCTGTCATGACATTCATCTGTCTTTTCTACCATGTAGGTGTCCTCTGCGCGCGCACACACACACACACACACACACACACACACACACACACACACACACACACACACACACACACACACAAGAGCAAGTCAGAGAAAGTGCATTACTGGTAGATACAATCAAAGCATGTATCATTCTTTGCCTGAGGTGTATGACCTCAGGTGAGAATTACTAAGGGGGTCTCCCATGGAGGGTTCAAGGGGTCCTGCCTACCTGCAAAAGATCGTGTTACTTATGATTCACTGAGTTACCAGTATTAATTTGTGCATCTCATTTGGATCATAGATGGTACTTGTATCATATTTTGAAGTAATTATATCAATTGTGATTATTACTTTCTTTCATTGCAGGAACAAATTATTATCATGTGATGTACACATTTATACATGATGTATGGACTAATATCCAGATTAAATTGTGGTTAATATCTTAGCACTTTCATGAGTACTGACAGTGCTTATTTCATTAATGTTTTTAACTCCTTATGTACTACAATTTTTAACAGAAGTTCAGAATATGCTGCTAACAAGATAACATAGACAGACTGCAATCAACTGCTAACAAAAGCTACAAGCAAAGTAAAATAAATATCTTACATCATACTATAAAGATATAAAAAGCTAGTAACATGATTCCTTGCATGTGACCATATCAGAGAACTTCAGTTGTACATCACTGTCTGACTGCATTTTGGAGAATGGACTCTCTCTAGCTTTTGATTTTGGTAGTTATATTAAATCCAGTGATCCTTGAAATTTCTATTAAAAGAAACAAAACAATGCCATCAATTATGTCAGTTGTTTCAAGGTCTAAATGAGAAAACACTGAAAATGGCAGTATTGGCCAAGGTCTTCAACTATTTCTCCTTGTGTGTCACCATAGCAATTTGTTAGATTCTCACAGTTGTTACTTTAAACAGTGGAATCTCTTTTATCTGATCATCTTTTGAATCTCAGAAAATCCCGAGCTTCCGTGATGTTTTAAATGTATAGAATAGTGCTTGTGCACGTTTCATGCAGGACATATCTTTAACTAGGAACATGCTCGTATTAATATAAGTTTTGACTTGCTGAAAGCCAACATTGATCTTGTTCTAGTAACAGTTTTTAAGGAAGCCTTTAATAATAACACTTATTCCCTATGCATGTTCAGATGTCTTAACAATTGTCAAGCAATCTTTTTTTAGCAAGTGAATGTTTTCTTTTTTTATTACAAATGCGCTTGAGCTTCGTACTTTTGTTCTATCAATTATTATTTTCCTGTTTTCTAAGCATCTAGAGACAGGATTTTGGGATATAGTTTCAACATTCATAAACATGATAATATCCATAGCAACAAACACTGTTGTTTTTCCAAACTCGGTTACCATCTTTCAAGCTATCTTAAATGATAGTTTCAGACATGATTTTATACAATTCAAGCATTTCTCTGTATAAATATTAGTTGTGCTTTATGAACCTCACTGATACAAGGCCAGTTACTGCCGGATGTAAAACAGTAATTTCATTTATAAGGTAGCTGAAAAAGGTCATTTTTTAGTGTACAATGCTCTTAGTGTACAAATTCCCTCTTTTGCTTTGAAGTGAGTACTTCAAGTTTTATACCAACACACCCATGGAACATACCTAAATCATTCTCAGAGGAAAGAGTTTACTAGGCTCTTTTCTAAGCCTTTTTTTCTATAAAACATAATAATGCACATTTTTAGATGCTTTACTTATACATTTTAATATTACCAGTCTTTGTATAAACAGACACATTAAACTAACACAGACTCTTTTATTATTTAATTTGGAACTCTGTAAAGAAATAAACTTAACAACTAACAGTATTTGTGAGGCATCATTATGAAGTTTGAATATGAGTAGAA
>NC_056746.1:176894035-176931535 GCF_019279795.1 Protopterus annectens
ACTGCTTGGTCCTAAGCAGTGGGTTTTAAATAAAATTGAATTAAAATTGTGGTCTGTTTGTGAATTAGTTTTATTTGAACAACCAAAGTGTTACATATATATACTTCCTAAAATAGTTGTGATTCCCTTACTGCCAGTTATTGCTTTAAAATAGTCTGATGTTTTATTTGGACAACTGCGGTGTTACCATCTGTACAGTTCCTGAAACAGTTGTGCCCCCTTGTTTCCATCTACTGTACTCTGCCTCAAAGATGATTTGCTGCACGCTTGGTGTTTAAGTGGCACATCCGTGGTATTTGTATAAGTACATTCTCTACTAGTCTTACTATGAATGTAATTTTACAACTCAAGCCTTTTTCTTTTCTTTTCTTTTTTTTTTCATTAAACACTGAGTTTATCAACATCATAGAAATACAACCAAGTTATTAATAATTTATCGATGCAATTAAAAAAACATAACGAACAATGCAAGTCAAAATTAGTCCCTGAACTTAAATATGCACTTTAC
Organism: Protopterus annectens; assembly: GCF_019279795.1. Taxonomy (NCBI): domain Eukaryota; kingdom Metazoa; phylum Chordata; order Ceratodontiformes; family Protopteridae; genus Protopterus; species Protopterus annectens. The sequence goes on from NC_056746.1 coordinate 176,894,544, forward strand.
ATTACAAATGTTTGACATTTTTTACATTAATTAGTATGTGGCTGGCCTGTCTTTTCTAGTAAAATCTTGTACACACTGAAATGAACCCAAGTCTGTGTTTATTAAGGAACATCATTTAGTAGCATGCCCAGACTTCCTCTGGTCTAATTTACATTTTTTTCTTCTCATTTCAACATGTTGTAAAGGTATTAAAAGTTGCTTATTTCACAGAGTACAACCTTTAATGAAAACTCACAGAGAATGATGCATGAATTAATCAGTTTTGTCAATATATAGTAAGAATCTTGGTCATCATGAACAATGGCAGTATAAGGAAACTGAAAACCAATCTCTAAGGTGGCTACAACATTTTAGGATAGAACTGGTGCACTTTCTAACCATGTTTTGATGTCTGACATCTCCTTTTTTGCTGCTTGACTTAACTGACTGTTTCAGTTGCCTCCATTGTTCAGGTGTCTCAGAATCTATTGCCAATTCTAATTTGACCTAGTTCAATATGCAGGCAGTTCAGCTAGATAGAAGTCATGTTAACAGTTTCCACTTTAAGCTTATCATCTGCAGCAGCATACCATACATAGTTTATGTTAATGTTTGCGTGCATTAAGGAATACTTCCTCACTGCATTTGGTGCAATTTCAGGGCAATAGGCCCAAAATGTATTAACTTGTGACACCTCATCATTTCTACTGATGTGTAATAATGCCCCAAGATTATATTAATATATATCTTGTAATTTCCAAATATGCATAACATCCCTGACAATGTTATTAATCTATAATATTTAATCATTTCTACTGATGTGGAATATCCCTAAAACTTTATTAACTTCTGATGCCTCATCATTTCTGCAGAGGTTCGATACTCCAAACTATTATTAACCCACAATACATTGTCATTTCTACAGATGAGCAGTGTTCTCCTGGGATTTCTTGTCATTTCTGAAGTCCAGTAACCCCAATACTTTAGTATTAATACCTTATGATTTCCACAGATGTGTGATACCACCAGAGGATTATTAACATATGTTGTTGTGTTATTTCCATAGCTGGTCATTACTCCCCAAACCTTTAACAAATAATTACATTTACCTCTCTGAATTACTGCTTGTTGAAGTTGTGAGTTCAAGCATCATTATTTAGATAATAAAGTTAATAAAAATAATAAAGGTATTTAAAAGAATCTTTTTCAACAAATCATGTCTCTTTTTCACAGGTGTGCACTACCCTAAAACTTCAATGACCTATGATACCTTGTTATTTCCACAGATATTTTTCTTGCCTCATTTTAGGTCACTGACATCAATCTCATTAATTTCAACAGTATTAACTACGGAATACCTGAACTCCCTGCAGTCAGGTTAGTCACAGTATTAACTACAGAATACCTCAACTCCCTGCAATCAGGTTCGTCACAGTATTAACTATGGAATACCTCAACTCCCTGCAATCAGGTCAAGTTCGTCACAGTATTAACTATGGAATACCTCAACTCCCTGCAATCAGGTTTGTCACAGTATTAACTATGGAATACCTCAACTCTCTGCAATCAGGTTCATCACATCATATAAAGAGGTAAAGCATAAAGCTCAATCGGTATTAAAACACACCAGATAACAAAGGTCCATGATGCCTTCTTGACAAATATCCTACAAGTTCTGTAAAAGTTCTGCCTAAGAACTGACAAATGGCTTTCTGTCTTTTTCAATTATCCTCCTATTTAAATTCACCTAGATGCAAATTTCAGCAGGTCCTGACAAGACTCAACATTCCATCAAACTACACTAAAAAATTAGCATTTCCCACATCTTTATTTACTCTACTAATCTGCTCTCCTTGAATATAATAAACTGTTATCCAGTCACATCATCATAAGTGCCTCCATATCTACTAAGATATTCCATTCTTCCCAACTAAACATTACTCAACAACTTTCAGCCACCCCCAGACAACTATTGCATTGACTAAAGTTGATCCATCAAGGCTAATGGCCCCTTGCAGACATGGCTACAAAAGGATAGTTGTCATCTGGTCATTGTCTGAAATGTTCAAACTCCTTAGCAGATGAATTTCACAAATTTTGGCATTGCTCCCAAACTCAAAGCCTTATGGGACACTATTACCATTTTGGCAAGTGAATTTCTACTGGTCAGGAACCTGCTCAGAACAGACATTTCTAAGATATATCTGTTCATAAACCCAGCTGAAAAATCATGGGTTTTGCAAATCTCAGCTGTTACTAGACTGCATATAACATCCCAATGGAAGTCACATCTCTTCTTTCCTCTCATATCCTCTACTTCATTTCATCATAAGGAGATGGGCAGACCTCCTTGGATCTGACATGCAGCTGGAGAATCTCATTATCCTTCAAAGGTATTTTGGAACCAAACTCCTCTTATCTCTGTTTTATTCTTCCAAAGGACCTATCCCTTATTAACTGTGTCTTAAATGCCCTACATAATTACTATTATTGTAAATTCCCTCACTCCTGTTACTTTCTTACTGCTTTATACTGTTTTATACTGCTTGGGTTACTTAATAGTACAGTTTAATAGTATAGTACAGAATAGTTCAGTATAGCTTAGGAAAGTAAGTTTAATAGTTCACTGTTTTATTAATTATTATTATTGCCTGATTCTACATATTTCATCATTGCACTCTGGTTGTACCCACATATTAATAAACTCCTTAACGGCTGTATTGCAATGTGTTGCTGTACTTTACATATGTTAATTTTAAACACTGCTGTATAACGGTTATAAGTTTCCCTGTTAATGTATTGACATTTTTGGCAATAATAAAGTTCTTTAAGGGGAGTAGACCCTCTAATGATCTGCAGTACTGCTGTTTGTGCGTAAAACTGTTTTTATAAAGCGGATGGACATCAAGAGTTAAGTGACTGTCTACCAATCACCTTGGTGACACCAAGCAGTAATGCAGCCATCTAGTAAAATCATTGCTAAACTTGCACAAAGCAGAGTTTCTCATAAGACTTGATGTTGACAGCATCATTCATAAAAACAACTGCATTTATCGACTGCTTTGTATTAAGACTGGTGTTTGGTACACGGTTAGACAGAAAGTAGAAATGCTAAGTGTAATAAGAATATGACACATAACGCACATATCTTGATGTGTCTAAATCATATAGAATATTTTGCTAAAGCATCACTTTGGGAGTTGGCACAATGGTTAAATTTCTTACCTCACAGACACAAGATGCAAAGTTTGTTTCCCACTTTTGAGGGAAATTATTTAAGCCTGAAATAGTCCAAAAAGGCAGCTATCTTAGTACTTACCTGTGAATCTATAAAAAGATACCTCCCAATTTATGTGTGTAGAAAACTGCTCAGTAAATTGCTATATATGAAATTCTAAGGCTGACTGGTATAGTTACAGTGAAGAAAAAGCTGGCATTTAGATTCAATAAATTTAATTCAAAAATAAAACATTAAAAAGATGAGTGCTTTCATCCACTTAAATTTGTGAACTTCACAAATTTAGGTGGAGAAAAGCACTCATCTTTTTAATGTCTTATTTTTTAATTAAATTTATTGAATCTAAATACCGGCTTTTTCTTCACTGCAGCTCCAATAGTGGTTGCTGGTTTGGTGAGTTGGAAAGTTCATGTTTTGGTTTTGATTGGTGTACTTGACACAATTTTTTTATACTACTTAGTGAAAGAGCCTTGTATCGATTCTATGAAAATATAACTTATCCTTTCAAAAGTAAAAGTGTTATTGCTGAAAAATATATTCTTTTCATATTCAGAAAATTACATTTAAGAGTTACAAAGCCTTATGATATACATCCCAGTAGCTGTCATGATGTATATCATGACATATCTAAATCAGTAGGTGACCAATGTATTGACCATGTACTGTAATATGATTTTTGTAAATTAAAGGACAGCCATCATAACTGGTCCATGTGTAACTGCACAGTATGCTGACAGTGCTATGCAAAAGAATTTCACATAGGCTTGCAATGTAGAGTACAAAAATATTGCACCTATTCCTTATCTATTTGTGTCTCTTTCTCTCTCTCTCCCCATATATATATATATATATATATATATATATATATATATATATATATATATACACATATATATATATATATCTATATATATATATATATATATATATATACATATACATATACATATATATATATATATATATATATATACAGGTCTCATTTCAATGAATGAAATTACATTTCTACGAAACTTAATTTTGCGAGCCCTTTTTCCCAGAAATACACTTTTGTGAAAAAGAAGCTAAGCAAACAACACTAACTGCATTTATGCAGGGGGCAAGCCCCCCCCTGCACCCCTCATGTGGGGGCTGCACTCCCCACACCAATGCTACTTATATATTCTCAATCCGAGATCGCACTACAGTGGGGAAAAGGGAATATTCCCTCATCCCCGCTGTACCATGATCTAAGCAACAACCTCCATTGCTGTTCACTTAGCTGCTTTTTTGTTAAAGTGCATTTTTGAAAAAATGCACTTTCATGAAAAAGGGGTCACCGAATTATGTTTTGAAGAAATGTAAATTCATTGGGTAGAGGCAGACCCATATATACACATATGCATATATACATACACATGTATAGGCACATGTCTCCGTCTCTCTCTCTCTCTATATATATATATATATATATATATATATATATATATATATATATATATATATATACAGGCATATTTACATACACATATAAATATATGCATATATATATATATATATATATATATATATATATATATATATGTACAGAAAGAGAGATTTATTTACTGCCATATTATCATATGTAATTTTGGTTCTATAGTGCTTTAAACTGTATTTATTAATTAGATTGGTGATAACCAGGACACTAGGTCAAAAAAAGCAGATCAGTTTCAGCCATAAGCTATGAAAGTGAAACAGTAATGATCAATAATGATCAAAGTTAACTATGACTTATTATAAAATTCAGTATAAATGCAATGTAATATGCATGTTAAGCAAAATTTCTAAGAGAACAAAAGGCTTCCAAGCAGTTTAGAAGAAACAATAGTTGTGCCATTCACAGGATTTTTGTATAGTTCACATTATGTTCCCATCTAAGGCATTTTTTCTCATTTCCCTCATTTCTTTGTAACCTATCACAGGAAATGAGTGAAAAATGCAGCTATCCAAACAAGTATGCAAGGCATTCATGAGAAATGTATTACATTATCCCACATTATCCACGAGAAGCAGAAAATATGTGATTTCTGGATACTGGTTGTCTTCAGAATGTAATGCTGATGACTTCTTCTTGTCAGACCTGGCAGTGTAAACCTTGGCTATAGATGATTGTTACTGGTGAAGTGACACCCTGACCCTATGTGCAAAAAATGGGGGTTGTGGATGGATGGATTTCTTGCTATCAGAACCCTCAGAATTTATTGCCGATTGTATTATCTATTTTATTTTCTTCATCACTGTTTTATTAGAGCAGTAGTGTATTGAGCTGACTGCATGGATCTCTAATTACTGATTAAAATGTAGCAAACATTTCAAACTAGCTAAAGAAATAAACCCCAGAGTAATTAATAAAGTACATTCCAAGGTGCGAGCAAGACTGGGAAAGGATCAGCGGTAAAGGAGGAAAAGCAATGGTGATACATGCACCACGACCCAAATGCTAATGTACAACTGCTAACATTACTGGCAAACAATTGCCTGAACTAATGGGGGGTTTATGGAAAACCCCAATCCTAATTTCCTGACAGTAATAGAAGCTTGACAGACAGTGAGCCACTAACTGCAGTGTGAGCACAGCAGGCAATATAGTATTTAAGGTAGAAAGGAATAAGTAGAAGGAAGTGCAGTCGTATATCAGGACAAAGATCAGGAGAGCAGGAACAATTAGATACTTAGAAAAGGAGGATCTGTTGGGCACACTGGAGATGGAAAACTACAGTATGGCCTATAGAGGATGGCATCAACAGAACCCCTACCACAAAGAAGAAGAAGGTAAGAAAATTATATGTTGTATTGAGCATCACTAGATACAGAGGACAAGGACAGGTACTGTTGGTAGAGGACTTTAATATGATGGTTGCTGATTGGGTCAGTGTGACTTGGAGCCACACAGTCATGTGTCCAGCAGTGTATTTTGACAACTATTGACAAGGCAGGCTGAACTAGTATGTGTTAGTCTCAGAACTGTAATAAAATAACATTGTCAGGGAATGAGAAGATATTCAACTGGTCATGGGTGAAAAGCACATGATTTATGATTTATTTCATTAAATTAGCCACAGAGCAGTGCAATTGACTGCACTGGCTGAAAAAGCAAACCCTTCCTTGCATATAATATTCAGAGAATAAACAACAAATAGCCCACTGTATACTAATGAGGCATCTGCGCACTTTCAATATTGAGTCTAAAAGTGCTAAGGAAGACATCTGCATAATTCATAAAGTCTTTTACTGAATGTCACTTCCTGAAACATACCAGACCAATCAATGATTTAATCCAGATTTGGAAGTATATCTTCCAAAAGTAAAAGGGAGAAGCTGTTTCCCCAGTAATTGTATTAAAATGGTCAGATGTGAAGGATGTTATAGCACAGCACCAACTGTGTCTCCACTGTGCTATATCTCTAAATGTGGCCTCTGGCTGTAAAACACAAATTGTGACCACATCCTTTAGTACATATACTAGCCAGACAGATTTATAGCATCACACACACCGCAAAGATTATTCATGTTACCATGTTTCAAGGGGTATTCCTCAAACAGCTGATGTTAGACCCTGTTTCAGAAAGGGCAGTTGTAGACCTGATGCTGTCTAATTGTGAGAAGGAAGATCTCAGATCTGGAGGTAAGTAGCCACTTTGGAACAAGTGGCCAGAAAAATGTGAATCACCATAAGCTTAACTATAGTGTTGGGCGAGCTGTCCAAGTAGTGCAGAACTTTAACAGATGCAAGCACTCTGAGAAACATAGATTCATCTGACATCTTGCATTACAGTAGGACCTGCTTGGAGGGAAAACACTGACTTGTTGATGGCTAGCATTCCTTCCTTACACAGAGAGCATGCAGCTTGTCCACTGAGCATTTCACTTCTGGAAAAGATGAAAAGGGTCAGTGTAGCAGGCAGAGGGGTAGAGATGCCAAAGGATACATCTTGTTATGCACAATGTGACAGCTCTTGCCCAGTGTCACTTCCTAAGAGATGACAGATTAGAGGAGGATATAATGGTGACAATAATGGGTAACTGTCTGTGGATCCAGCATAAAAGAACAATGGAGGCACAAACAATGATAACGAATGCTAAGCCAGTCAAAACAGAAGGTTCTGGACTTCAGGAAGACAGATTTTAACAAACCTGTGCAGTTCCATTGGTATGTTCTAGCTAAGGACATAATAGTATAGTTTAATCACAATGGGCCATATAAAAAATGTTATCAGAATATTCAAATTCCTGGGATGCACGTATGTATGCACTGTAATAAATGCAAGATCTCACAGGAACAGGGTTTGGGAGCATATTAATTATATAATGCTTTATGTACCCCAGTAAGGGATATTGTCTCTTAGTGATCATTTTGTTAAAAATTCAGATATCACCATGCCCTTTCCTCATTGGTAATAGTGACCTTTGAGATAGGATAATAACATAGGGGGATGCAGGGTGAAGTGGGTGGTGGGAGGGGGGAGTTGAAACTTTTTGTATAAAAACGTGCTTGTGTGTGTGTGTGTGTGTGTGTGTGTGTGTGTGTGTGTGTGTGTGCGCGCGCACATGAGTACATGTGCATGTTTATTTTTGTCTATGACTGAATCAGAGTTGTTTGGGTTCTGTGTTGAGTAATTCATACTTTTCTGTTTAAATATTAAATATAAGTGATTCAGAATTATACATACTTGTCACCGATACCAGTTCTGGAAAATACTAATTAGAGGAAATGGACTGGAGAAAGAAAGCGGCAGCAGAAGAGGGCTTGTAATTAGGGGGTACGAATTACAACAACTAAGCAAGCTAGAGTGCCCAAAACCAATCTGTCCATAAGTTTACTGTGCACGTCTTGTATAGTCTACACTCAGTTAAGTGAACAGTTTACTGAGTGCTATGGGCACAGATTTTCAGTTTCAGGAATAATTCAGCTGTGAGGGTTAAAGCATTCATTTGCAAATGAATTATATTGTGCAATCTCAAGATTCATTCCCACAGCCTTCATTTGTGCAACTTGTGACTTTGTGAAACTCATTTAACAGGATTTAATATTTCCATGTCACCCCTAAAAATCATATTAACAGAAACCATCTTAGTAAATTAATAAACTTGGAATGGTTTGATATTACTTCACCTATACAGTTAAAAAATGCACAATAAACGGTCAGAGTAAACAACATTTCCTAACCGATCCAATCAAAAGATGATTTTTGGTGCTTACTAAAGGTTACCATGCCAGAAACAAATATTATTTGAACTGAAAGATAGTGGTTCTGGGTGTAAACAAAAACTGTGTGTGTGATACCCAGAATGAAAAGCAATTATCTTCACTCATCTTTGTATTTCTAATGGTTTGGAGCCTGAGTAAATATGCACAGACAGTAAGTAAATGGTGCAATCCAGAAAGTGCACAGGGAACGTAATCCATCATCTGTCCATCTCCAGTGAGAATCATAGCCTGTGTCTTAGTAACCATTAGGAAAACATTACAGGGAATTGATTGCTGCTTGGTTTTGGATTTGTTGCTTCTTTTATAAGTGTAAAGTGCTTCTTTGGGTCAGTTTTGTTTGCTGTCGTGTACCATCAGGAAAATTTGTTGATTCATCTCATACCTTTGCAAAAGACTGCTTCTCAAAGCAGAGCTGATAAGATGTCAACAGTAAGACTTATTGGTAGGAAAAAAAATGAACATATAGCTCTTTTAGCACTCTGGTTTTTGACTTTGTGTCTTACAGTAGGCTTGTAATATTTTTGCAAGTGTGTTTGCATATGGTTTGATTACTGTGTCTGCTAATAAACATCCATCATCGACACGCAGATTGACAATAACAGTATAAGAGAGTATAATTCCACTGATATACTCACTTTTCAAAAGGTATACAAGACATTCAAGCTCCTTTCATGATATCAAAGTTTTAATTTGTGTATTTTGAATAATTGTGGTTTATTTTTCATCTGATTTGCAAATATCAGTATACATTAAATCGGGAGTACTATATCCCCATAAGCTCCTTTGAGCTCCAGCACTGCAGTTTAGCACTAAGTTTTATTATTACTAATTACTACTTTATTACTAAGAATTACTACCTTCATTTGCAACAAAACTCCAACAAGGAACCTAAAAGATTCTGGTCCAGCATCAATAATCTTTTATCCCCTAGCCAGTCTTTCACACCAAGCCCTGAGGGCTTCAACCCAGAAAATCCCACACAAACAGCCAATGACTTTAATTCATTTTTTACTAATACTATCCAAACTCTTGCTAGCCACCTATCTCCTGATACCTATAAACTACCCCTCCCTACTTTAAATCTACCTCTTTCCTTTCATTTGCAACCTGTATCTACCTCCTTTATCTTATCACTGCTTCAAAAGCTAAAACCCACCACTCCTTCTGCTGACAAACTTCCTGCAGAATACTTGCAAATATGTGCTAAAGCTATTGCCTATCCCATCTCTATACTAATAAATAGATCTATACAGGAAGGAATTTTCCCATCTATTTGGAAGATATCTTATATCATCCCACTACACAAAGGGGGTAAGTCCAACTACCTCTCTAATTTCCGTCCTATAGCACTCTTATCACCTATCGCTAAAATCATGGAAAAATGTATTCACAAACAACTCCTTAACCACCTCCTACACAATAACCTACTTGCTAACTGCCAACATGGATTTAGACCTTCACATAGTACTACTACAGCCTTACTCTCCTTTACCACCTCCATTAATTGTAACCGTAACAACTACATCCTATCATCTTCAGTCTTCATAGACTTATCTAAAGCCTTCGATATGGTTAATCACAAACTTCTTCTGCATATTCTTAAATCACTCTCACTTGATCCTCCTTCCTTAACTTGGTTTACATCATACCTAGAAAACCATCAGCAAGCAGTTCTCTGGAAAAATACATTATCTAGTCTCCTCCCCATCTCATTGGGAGTTCCTCAAGGCTCTATCCTAGGCCCCCTTTTATTTTCTATCTTTATAAATGACCTCCATCTAGCTATCCCAAACACTATCTGCAGACAATATGCTGACGATTCTACTATTATCTGCTCTGCCAATACACAAACTGAACTACAGTCTATCACGCAAAAAGCTTTTACTACTGTCGAGCAATGGTTCACTGATCGCTGCCTACTGCTCAACCCTAAAAAAACCAAACTGCTATTGTTCTCACCTTCCCATATATCTACCCCTCTTAACTTCACTCTTACTTCCACTGACAACACCATTATTTTCCCAGAAACGACTACCAAACTACTAGGAATAACCATTGACATCAACCTCAGCTTTGATACGCGCATCAACAATACTATCAAATTAGATAATAAGAAAATAGGTTCCCTTTACAGAATCAAAGCCTTCCTTTCACCAGAAGCAAAGACAACCTTAGCCAGATCCCATCTAATCTCTTCTCTACTATATGCATCTGCTATATTCACTAACCTTTCCAAAAACAATATCAATAAACTAGCACAATCTTACCATAACATTGCTCGATTTGCAACAGGAACCCCATTTAGAACTCACCACTGCCTGAACCTAAGAGAACTAGGTTGGCTTGAACTCCATAACCAACTCCTATTTCAACAATTCCAAATAGCTCATACAATCCTATACCAGACAACTAAAACACCCATACTCACTAACCTCATTTCACCTTACAATAACCTGAAACATCTATGTTCTTCCAACAAGCTACTGATAAATATTACCAAACCTAATAATTCTGCTGGAGATTGCCTCTTTTCCAACTCTGTTGGAAAAATGTGGAATAAATTACCCTCTGACATCACATCTTTGTGCTCTCTCTCACTTTTTAAAAGACAAGTGAAAAATCATCTCAACAAACACTGGCTATGCTCCTGCACCAACCCAGGTTAACTCACTCCTTCCTCTTCTATCCTCTCTATCCTTACATTAACTTTATATGTATGCTTTCTGACAAAAAAAAAAAAAAAAATTTCATACATGATATTTTGTTTGCAATTTTTAAATTAATGTTCCCTACTTACTACTTTTTTGTAAAAATTGTATTTACCAATGTCTCTGTTCTGTTTCCTATATGTTTTTTATATCTGTAATTTACCCTTGGAGCTTTTCTCCCCGGGCCTCTACTGAAAATGGACATATATCCAGCTAGACTAGCCCGGTCAACAAATGTAAAATAAATAAAATAAATAAGTTTTAGAATTTTAGCTGTTTGATTAGGATACCATTTCATTATGATGAAAAATAAAACAAAGTTATCCAGTTTATGTGTTGAATGGTCAAACAAAGATTTAATATTTCTTTTATTGTTATCATTAAAGAAATGGTATTGTGAAATATAAATCAGAAACTTAGATATGCATCAGATGTGAGATCCTACAACATTATATAAAAATATGGGTATTGAAAACAGTTGTGTGTTAACTATGTACTTATATGAAATGATAAAAGCATATCAGCCTCTATATCATTGTCTGATATGTTTTGTAAATTCACTTACAAGATTAATGCTTTCTACTACACTAAAATAACAAAGACCTTTACTATATGTACAGACTTAAATTTGCAAGTTGTCTGGCAGATGGACAATGAAATGCCTGTACTGCCTAAACTGTTTATTTTTTCATTATAATGTATACTGCAACGTGACTTTAAGAATCTCATAAAGGTACTGTGCGTGGATTTGTCACATGATTCTGTCTAATTTAGGCAGTTCCTGCCATGCCATAACTGTGGTTGCTTGCCTGTTGGCTCTTGGATGCTAATTTTTTTTTTTTTACCATCAAGCTTAAAGGTGCAAATGGAGGAAAACAAGAAGGCGGCATTTGTTCTGGTAGGACTATTAAATTACTATTTCTCAGCCAGTACCTCGGCAGAGGGGGTAAAGCTCTAACTGTGACCCAGATGACCTGAGTTTGATTAGTGGCTCAGGTGCTTAATGCCACTGGCAGAGGAGGAGGACGGGCTTGTCCATCTTTGGGGAGGGGGTGGAGCAGGCTGTGTACAGCCACAATCACTTGGAGGAGGTCTGCGTTGGAGTGGGTGTCTTGGGTGCAGGCTTGTAGCTCACCATCTGGTGGTAGCCTTCATTACTGAATGCAAATGAGCATGCACTTGCAGTAGGAAGGTATTATGAGCCCTTGCAGTGATGCAGATAACACATTCCCCAGCACAGGGGAAGGGTTAAGGACTTGCACAGATACACTCATTGCCAGGATTCTGATGAGAGTGCAAAATCACAAATATCTGCCTCAATGACAGCTCCTTTGCATGGCAATTAACCTTGCATATTTTGAGAATATTCACCAAATGTCCAATAAGGGAGGACCTGGTAGTAAGTAAGGCTGAGAAGATAAAGCATCTAGAATAAAACAAATAACTATTCCTGTTCCAGCTAATTATGTCATCCAGAGTGTCATTCAACCAATCATGCACCGACACATGCACTTTTGGGAGAGAGCAGTATCAGCATTGTGAAGTTACCGTAAATGCTTCCTTTCAACTACCTCAACAAGAACAATAGTACAATACTAGTAGTTTTCTAGTTTGTTTTCCAGTGGCCACCATACCAGTTGTGTGAGTTAAAAATAAAAATAAAAGCAAAAAAATTCGGAGCATCAAAAATAGAATAATTTGATGTTAACTTTAACTGTTTATGGCAAGTTGATTCTCTAAGTACAGCAGTAAAATAAATCAAAGTGAAAAAAGAAACTTTACAAACATATTATTTGTGGTAAAATCCTCACCATCTCTGTTTTTTTTTTCTTTTATAATTTCAAGGGATGATAATTCTATGTCCTCTTATAAATTACACATTGGCCTTGAATTTCTCAATAACTGCTACATAAAGACTTCAGATAAAAGTTCCAGTTTTCAGTAATTTTATGTTTTTGGCATTACGAATACGATCTCAAGTCATGTACAACCTGCTGTTAAACAACATCAAAGGAGATAGTTAACAAGCTACTTGGATAAAATCTAGAGTAGTGTGCTTTAATTTTAACTCCTACAAATGTAATTTAACCTTGAAGACAGTGAAAGAAGAGATGATAATTAGTGGAAATGGAAAGGCCAGTCTTGGCCAATCATGCAAAACAAACTACTGTTTTTTTTCAAACATCTTTATTAAATTTACACATATGACAAAGGCAATCTTACATTTATATAAATAAAAAACATACAAAATGATATCAGTTTAGTTACAAATAGTTTACATCACAGACACCTTTGAAACAACTGTAGTTGTAAACATTATACATCACTTATAAACCATCCCATCATTGTCAGTTAAGCATTATATGGCTCATTCAAATCCTGCCTCTTAAACCTCATTATCTTTGTTACTATACTCACTACTTCTAGTAAATTTGGTCTAGACTTTGATTTCCATTTTCAAGTAATTGCTTTTTTGGCAGCCACCATAATTAGACTCAGCAAGGCTTTACTATGTCTAGGCAATTCCAATTCTGAAGCATAGCTCAAAAAAATCATCTCATCAGTCAGCCCAATCTGCTCACCCAACATCTCTAACAGAGGGGTCTGCAGGGAATCCCAAAAGTCTACCAGCTCATCACACTCCCAAAAAACATGTTCCCAGCTACCTCTTTCTTGGCTGTCACACCTCCAACATTTGCCATCCACCTGAGGAATAATTCTCTGGAGTCTACTTGGGGTATAAAATTACCTATGTAAATATTTCCAGGCAAAGGTCCTAAATCTTCTAGACTTTGTTGCATATTTGTGAGATAGACATATATCTCCCCATTTTCTCTCTGTGAATTGCTTATCCAATCTCTCTTCTCAATCTTTTCTAAGTTCCTCTGATTGATTCTTATAATTATCATACAATATTTTATATGATTTACTAATTATTCCTTTTTTAACAGTAGCTTCTGTTCTAGACTCTATTAAAAACTCTACCAGTGCTGGCCTTTCATTTAGGAGCCCCTGTTTCTTTCGCTTTGCCTATACTCTGATACCAATCCATGATAGGGAAGGTAGCCTCTAACCTGCAGTCCAAATAAATTCTTGGTCTTTTCCCATTCTATTACCATTCCCTTTCTAGTTATTTGCTCCCAATGCCTTGGTTCCTTTACCAGTTTTCTCCAATAAATTCCAGCACCCTTTTGCTATTATCTGTACTCCTGACCACAGTCAAGCCTGTTGGCAAAAATCTCTTTTCTGCTTTCTCATGCTGGTTTGGTTCTTAGAACACTCCCTGCTATTTTATGAATATAATAATCTGTATGATTTTGGTTGTTTTCCTTAAAAGCCTGCATCCAAAATCCCAGTCTCTCCTTATTTCTTGAGCTTCTTCCCTGTGTCAGCATCATTCCTTTCCACATTGAATTATAGTTTTCTGTTTGTGCTATGTATAATATGTATGTGTTGCTATAAAATACCCCCTCAAATTAGGTAACCCTAGTCCACCTTGTTCTATTGGTAGAATCAACTTATCCCACTTGACCCTTGCTGTCTTCCCTTCCCAGATAAAATCCTTTAACTCTTTTTTAATTGCTATCTACAACTTCTCCTCTGGTTGATAAAAGTACGCCTGACCTGTGTATAAGACTAAAGTGACAAAAACATTTAATGGCTTGTGTCTTAGTATTCATATCCATATAACAAAACTTCCAGTTTCTCAATTTTTGTATTATCTTCTGTTTAGTCTCTTCCCACATATCCTTAGCTGTCACCAGAGTAATTTCTAATCCATACTCCTAAATACTTCATTTTATCATGTCCCCACAAACATGGATATTGTTGTACCAATTCATGTGTGCATACATAATTTAACGCTATTGCCTTTGTTTTAGCTTCATTAACTTTGTATCCTGAGAAGATTTGAAACTGTCTTAAAATGTTTCACAATACTGTAATGCCCCTTTCTGGTTTTGTCATGTATCATCTACAAATAGAGTCATCTTTTCCTGACTATCATACCAATCATATCCTTGAATTTATGAGTCCCTTATTTAATTTGCCAATAGTTCTAAATATAATGAAAGCAACAAAGGGGAAAGCGGACAACCCGGCCTGATTCCTCTACTCAAGCAGAATTATCTGAGAGTATCCCACCCACTTTAATTCGCTCCTCCGATCCCTTATGTATTCTTCTAATCAACCTAAATTGTATCAGGGAAAGCAAATGCTTCCATTGCCCTGCTCATGAAGTCCCAGTCTACTCTGTCAAATGCTTTATCTGCATCAAGACCCACCAACAACTGTGGTATTTTCTTACATTCTGCTTCCCTCCAGATCATCAGTCTTCTGTTAATATTGTCAAATGTTTGCCTCCCCTCCACAAAACCACGCTGATCCATATCTATCAATTTTGGTATCACTTTTTCCATTCTTTTAGCCATTATAGACATAAACACTTTAGAATCATGGTTTAGTATTGAAATGGGAAAAAAATACTTTTGTTAGTCCTTTCAGTCTTGTACCCGAAAGCCACCATGAAACACCACCATTGGAAGACCTGCAAAATTTGCAATGCTGGACATCTTTAGGTGGTGTTCAGATAAAAAGGCTATAGGGAACTCTGAAGAAAAATAATGGGGAGATACTCTTCTAATTGGTTTACATCATTTGACACTTAGTCAGATCCAGCTACTATAGTGACAGATAAACAGCTACTGCCATGCGTTTAATTTACTATTCAGATAGGGAAGAGACGTGGATTAGCAGGCCTTTCTTCTATATCACCACCCCACACATACAGATATAGATAGATAGGTATATATATATATATATATATATATATATATATATATATATATATATACCTATCTATATATGTATGTTTTATATAAATATATGTGTGTGTGTGCATATATATATATATATATATATATATATATATATATATATATATATCTACACACACACACACACACACACACACACACACACACACACACACACACACACACACACATATATGTGTAGATACATATATATATATATATACACACACACACACACACACACACACACACACGCACATACATATATATATATATATATATATATATACACACACACACACACACACACACACACACACACACACACACATACACACATATATTTATATACATATATATACATACACACACCTGTGTGTGTGTGTGTATATATATATATATATATATATATATATATATATATATATATATATATATATCTGCATAAATGTATATTTAAATATATATATATATAAAATATATATATATATATATATATATATAAATATACACACACACATACACACACTCACACACACACACACACACACACACACACACACACACACACACATATACATACACATATTATATATATATATATATATATATATATATATATATATATATATATATATATATATATATGGTTTCACTTCATAATCTCGAAATGCTGAAATACCGAATTTCAGCATTCCGAGACCATGAAGCCGAACCATACACAACACCGAATCCCACAATCACGAATCACACACTCACGAACATACATACACCATACACCACACAACACACACAGCATTCCACCCACAGCACACAAACCAAATAACCCTATACTACATATAACCAGGGGGCAAGCCCCCCTGCACCCCCCATGTTGAGGGCTGTGCCCCTCACACACCCCTACGTTTATATACACCAACTGTGAGATCGCACATAATATAAAAATTAAAAAAAACTCACACCACGGCATTCTCCACTAGCTCGCACACAAATACATATCACACATACACAAACACAAACAAATCCAACACTCACACTCATAGTTACACCTCCCTACCCTTACCCACACATACAACATACAAAAACACACACAAGCACTCACTCACCTGCAATCTCAGGCACCATAACACTGCACGCGATGTACCGGAAATGCATAAGCATGAATTTGAGACATCGAATTCGCTCTTATGCACTTTCGGCATTCTGAAATTTCGACTTCATGATCTCGAAATGCTGAAATTCGGTATTTCAGCATTTCAAGATTATGAAGTGAAACTATATATATATATATATATATATATATATATATATATACACACACACACACACACACACACACACACACACACACACACACATATACACATATCAATACATGCAGTGTATATAAAAAGTTTACACACCCCTGTTAAAATGCCAGGTTTTTGTGATATAAAAAAATGAGACCACAATAGATCATTTCAAAAATAAAAAAAGTACAGTACACTAGTTGTATAAGTGTGCACACCCTTAAACTAATACTTCGTTGTGTGTGCACATCCTTAAACTAAAACTTTGTTGAACCACCTTTTGATTTAATTACAGCATTCAGTCTTCTTGGGTAGGAGTCTATCAGCATGGCATATCTTGACTTGGCATTTGCCCACTCTTCCTTGCAAAAGTGCTCCATATCTGTCAGATTGCAAGGGCATCTCTTCTGTACAGCCCTCTTCAGGTCACTTCACAGATTTTCTATTGGAGTTAGGTCTGGGATCTGGCTGGGCCATTCTAAAACTTTAATTTTCTTTTGGTGAAGCCATTTTTTGTTGATTTGGCTGTATGCTTGGGGTCATTGTCGTGTTGAAAGTTGAAATTCCTTTTCATCTTCTGCTTCCTAGCAGATGCCTGAAGGTTTTGGGCCAAAGGTGACTGGTATTTGGAACTGTTCATAATTCCCTCCACCTTGACTAAAGCCCCAGTTTCAGCTGAAGAAAGGCAACCCCAAATTATGATACTGCCACCATCATGCTTCACCATGGGGATGGTATTCTTTTGGTGATACGAAGTGTTGTTTTTGCGCCAAACATATATTTTGGAATTGTGGCCAGAAAGTTCAACCTTGGTCTCATCAGACCATAACACATTTTCCCACATGCTTTTGGGAGACTTGATGTATTGTTTTGCAAATTTTAGCCGGGCCTGTGTGTTTTTCTGTGTAAGAAAAGGCTTCCATCTTGCAACCCTACCCCATAGTCCAGACATATGGAGAATACAGGAGATTGTTGTTACATGTAGTACACAACCAGTACTTGCCAGAAATTCCTGCAGCTCCTTCAGTGTTGTCGTAGGCCTCTTGGCAGCCTCCCTGACCAGTTTCCATCTTGTCTTTTCATCAATTTTGGAGGAATGTCCATTTCTTTGCATTGTCACTGTAGTCCCATATTTTCTCCACTTTTTGATGTCTGTCTTCACTGTGTTCCATGGTCTATCCAATGCTGTGGAAAATTTTTTGTACCCTTCTCCTGACTGATACCTTTCAACAATGAGATCCCTTTGATGCTTTGTAAGCTCTCTGTGAACCATGACTTCTGCTGAAGCAGGCAACTGAGTAAATGTCAGGAAACTCTACTAGGACAGCTGCACTTTATTTGGGGTTAATCAGAGTCTCTTTTATTGATGGCAGGTGTGTACCCAAGAAGACTGAATGCTGTAATAAATCAAAAGGTGCTTCAACAAAGTATAGTTTAAGGGTGTGCACATACAACAAAGTATTAGTTTAAGGCTACCCAAGCTCACCTTACAAATAAAGTGTATTTGACCTTTTCTTTATAAACATACCAGTTTACACTGTTAAAACTACTTAGGTGTGTGCACTGGACTGTTGCCATTAACCCCTCCCCCTCTAAATACCAAGTTCTCAGCTGTAGTTAGCCTAGCTATCTACATAGCCCTTGTAGTAACCCCAGTCTCTAAAACCCCTGCAGTTTTTCAATTTGGCAAAACTTCATTCCCAATTTCACAATTTGGCAGAAATGTATTCATAAAATAGTTTACAACTGGGCAAAACTCTCTCCCAAACAAAAGCTATACTTTAAAACAAAAATAGGGCTGTTCTACTGACCTGGTGTGGACCTACATTCAGCTGATTGTTTCTGCTGATGTACACTTTTCAGCCTCATGGGTTCAACCCACTCTGTTCTCCCACGCTCGGGCTCACTCCTCTCCTCTACCCTACCCCCATTCCCACCCCCCCCACATCAATTACATTTATACACTCTAGCCACTCCTACTTTCCAAGAATGAATCAGAATTTGCCACGCCAATACTCCATGCATTCCACCCTCTACACCACACCTGCTTTCCACCCATTCCTCCAATTAGCTCGACTGCTCCCATACACACATCCAATCGACAAAGCACATCTCCCTCCGTATGTTGTTTTCATCATATAGTCCCCCAGCCTACTATTCCCCAGACACACTCCACACTCACCACACCCCTATGGTTAACTGCCCTATATTTTCTTCTTATACAAACTATATAGCCCACAAGACATACATGTAGAGTCCCAACTATATAATAGCTCATCACTTCATTTGGTCAGAACCAAACTTTACGCTACTGCAACTCTCCACCACCCTAGCAATCCTCACTTTACTTGCACACACTATCTCATATCACACATACTTAACCCACTCAACCCACACCACACCACTACCACCACCACCACCTCTAACACATTCAACCAACTCAATGTCCTTCCCCACCCATCCATCTTGAACACAACCACACAACTTTATATCCCCATCCATAAGACTGCTGGCCATAACAGCTCAAAACCCTCACTGAAATATAACAAATACATGACCACTTTAATACATCTAATTAGCTACTTAACATCTAAACTATCCCTCGGCGGTGATATCCATTTTAAACCTGGTCCTACCCCCCAACCCTAACCCCCTAACACAATAAAATAACTCTGTATTAACCAAAAGACAACCTACAGACCTTTTACTATTAAACATCAACATAAGAAGCATTCTAAATAAAGTACATGAACTTCATGCCACCCTAGCTCTATATAACCTTGACATTGTACTATTAACAGAAACATGGCTAAAGCCCAAATAATACAAATAATGAGATCCTACCACCTGGTTACAGTATTATACACACAGATGGATAAGATAAAAAAGGAGGTGGAGTTGCAATACTGTTCAGAAATGATTTCAGTGTATATACTCTAGAAGCATCCTAACCCTCTTTTGACAATGATGAAATCATACTGACCAGATTAAAAATAAATGATAGAAAGGTTATAAATATAATCAGATGCTAAATCCCACCAGGAAATAACATTCCTACTGTAGAAAATATTGTAAACTAGTCCATCAATACCTTCTCACATGAAAGAATTATCATGGGAGACTTTAAAATAGACTGGTTAATTTGTTCCTCAAATAATCCCACCAACGACATAAACTTATATGAATTTAGTTAAATTATCCACTCACCAACTAGAATTGACAAAACCTCCAAGCGGGAATCAACCCTAGACTGGATCCTCATAAATAGACCTACCCACTCTTACCAAGCAGGCTGCTTACCAGATACACTAAGCGACCACTACGCAACCTTGATTAAACACTGCTCCATTCAGTCCAAACCTACTACCTATCACCTGATAAGAAACAAAAACAATTTTAACCCTAACCAGTTCATCTCAGCCCTAAAAACCTGTAACTGGGCCCCTCTCAAAAACCACCAGCTCAGTGATGCTGTTCATTATTTCAATATTGTTTTCTTAAACATCTTAAACTCATTTGCCCCTGCAAGAACAACTAGGGCTAAAGCAAACTATGCACCCTGGCTTACTAAAGAACCTAGGTCCCTAATGAAACTTAGAGATAAAAAGTGGAATGACTGGCACAACTATGGCTCCCAAACTCTAAAAACAGCTTATCTGGAACTCAGAAACAAAGTCAAAACAGAAGTTAAACTAGACAATATCAGATAGTATCATCACATACAAAAAAAAACAAACAAACATTTAAATAACCCTCAAAAATTGTAGTTTGCCATCAACAACATCCTATTACCTGGTAAAGTTAGGACCCCCTCCACAGAGAATAATAATAAGAGCATAGCAACCTAGTTCAATAGGTACTTTACTGAATCAGTTTCTTGCCTTAACTAAACTGCAACCTCTCCACATCATAATACCTCTCCAAACATAGACAACAATATTATTAACCTCTCTCTGCAACCCATCAATGTAGATACAATTAAAAAATGCTAAAAAAACGGAAACCCACCACACTAGCAACAGATAAACTCCCATCAGACATTCTGAAAAATAGCTGCAGGGACTATAGCTCACCCTGTGTCAATTCTTATTAACTGATCAGTAATTGAAAAAAACAGTTCCTGATGCATGGAAAATCTCCTATGTTATTCCTCTCCACAAGGGTGGCACCTCAAAAGAACTATCAAATTATCGCCCCATCTCTATCCTCTCTCAAAAATTCTGGAAAGATGTAGTCATAGGCAAATTATGGACCACCTCACTACCCATAACCTACTTACTAAAACACAACATGGTTTCTGTCCCTCCCACAGTACCACCACTGCTCTGTTGTCATTCACAGAAACAGTAAATACACATAAAAACAATGGCAAGTTTGTATCAGCCCTCTTCCTAGACCTCTCAAAGGCATTCAGTAGAGTTTCACATGATAAATTTATCAATGTCCTCTCTACCCTAAACCTATGAGAGTCCACAGTTGTTTGGTTCAAAAGCTATCTCTCAGGATGACAACAGGCAGTTCAATGGCACTCAGACATCTCCCCATTACTCCCAGTAACACTAGGTGTGCCCCAAGGCTCCATACTTGGGCCACTACTTTTCTCTATCTTTACTAACAACCTCCATACCTTTACACCCCATACCACAGTAATGCAATATGCAGATGACTCCACACTTCTATGTAATGCCTCTTCCATCCCAGAATTACACACATTCACTCAATTATCCTTCCTATCAGTCGAATCCCGACTAGCTTAACACCAACTAATCCTAAACCCCAATAAAACAAAACTACTACTATTCAACCCCACTGAGTACAAGCCTCCATCCACCCCTTTCAACATACTATCAAAAAAATAATACCACTATCTCACCTGTTAGTCATACCAAACTACTAGGTATATAAATAGACTGTCACCTGACATTTGACATCCACATTGCCCACACCATAAAAAGTCTGCAATAAACTAGGGGCCTTATATAGGAACAAACCCTTTCTGACAAAATCAGCCAGAGAAACCATCGCTAGGACACACTTACTGTCTACTCTCACATATGCCTCCCCTGTTATTACAAATCTAAGAAAAACAGACAGCATTAACTTAGAAGCGTGCTACAAGAAAATTGCCAGGTTTGTTACCAGTTCACCCTATAGATCACATCATTGCACAGCCCTAAAACAATTACAATGGCTTAAATTTCCCCATCTCCTACTGTATAAGCAACTAACCCTATCCCATAAGATACTACATAATCCTGATAAAACCCCAGGCCTAAATAGTATACTCAAACCATACACTAGTAATAGAGTTCTACGCTCCAGCAACAGACAACTATTAAAAGTCCAAAAAGCCTCTAATTCTGCTTGAGAATCCCTGTACTCCTGCTACAGTATTTAGCAAAAGCATGGAATTCCCTACCCACTAGCCTTACAAGTAAAACCTCCATAACTGAGTTTAAAAACTCACTTAAAGCCCACCTCACTAACAAATGGCTATGGCCCTGCTCCACAACAAGAGACCAAGTGACATAATGACCCAAGGACGTATAATAATCAAGTAGTCCCTTCAGTAATGTTAACCAATGAAGGAAGTGTATACTACATATAACTCTAATTCTTCTATACTACAGATTTACTATTAAAGCCTTTTAAATATGCATTGTATACCCACATTCTTGTCTTATATACATATTTTCATAAGTGTACTTGTTTTTATTTTGTACAACAATTCTAAACATTTCTCAAGGTATTCTATGTTAATGTCAGTTCTAATGCTGTACATAAATGTGGAGCTTTTCTCCCCAGGCCTCCGCTGAAAAAGGACTGCTAGACCAGACGGACTTTCCCAGTTATCAAATGTAAAATAAAATAAAATAAATAAAATAAATATTCAAAATATCTACTTCCTTTTCTTCATATTTTAATTCATTGATTCACATGCTTTGTGAAGATGTTACATTTCTGATGATGAGCAGTCCCAGTCCCACTGGGAATGTGTGTTACTGACTGCTGACGCTGTGATATAAAATATCCCAGCATGCTCTGGGGCTCTTTTTCATCATTATCCCAAAGTGCAATGATTGCTTCTTTATAGTCTCCTGTAACTATCTTTCCAAAAGTGGGACAGTGCTTCTTATTCCGCTGCCGTTAATGTATTTAATGTTGCCACTATTTATCTTCCACATGGAATATGTTTGTAACTATTAGTTTTTCCTTTAGACCCTTCTGGATATTTTTTCCCTGTTTTTAGTAACCAAGAAAATGTACTGATCCCTTCAGGCAATTTTCAGAGATGACCTAAAGAAGTACACAAAAGTGAATACTATAACTAATACAATTTATTTGCACTAACATAGGTGTACAACATGTAATAAGAGATAAGGGGTACGTATTACAGCTGGTTAAATGCTAAATGACTTCAACACTAGACTTATGTTCAGCTGCTCAAGCAGTGCTGACTTGTAGGGACAGATTGCCCCCACAAGTCAGTGCCAATCAGGCTTCCTTACAGCTTGCACCCAGTGCAGCCAAATCCTTTGTCCTGCATTAGCTACTCATTAAAACATACCCACACAAAATTCCCCCCACATAGGAATACTGCCACAGGAAAACTGACTAATAAAGTAATATATGGAATAAGATATAAATGCCACAAATTGGAATATGTAGGTAAATAAGGTGAGATTGCTGCCTTTTCATTTACCTTGCTGAGTGCTTGCGCTGAAAGTTTTATGTTTGCTTCTGCTGGGTTCTGTTATCTAAAAACAAAAAAAAAGATGATGGGAGAAAAATAAACAAATGTATAGAATCAAAGATGTAGCTAGGATGGGGCAAAGGGGACAGCTACCCCAGATGCAAAAGGGGACAGCCACCCCAGATGCAAGGTGTTAGGAGGCACTATCAGGAGGTGTCAGTCGGTCAATAGCACAGTATTCAGAAATTCTTATAGTGCATTTAGGGTCAAGGTTGCAGCACTTTAGAGGTTTGAGTGTGATATACGATGCAGAAAACAATGCTATATGTTTCAGATTTTTCAAACAATAAATAGCTTTATGTTCTTTTTTGTAGTTTGAGATTCTACTGAAAAGTTGAAAAGCAAGACCAGCGAGAGAACTTACAGTAGGGAACAATGGAGTTTGCTGGAATCATTTGCCAAGGTAGTGATATATATTGCTGAATTATGATGTTTAAGTTGGTGGGAAAAGACTGAATTCCTGCAGTAATTATACTGATGATGGTTTTCTTTTCCTAGAGTAATGGCCCAGCGATGATGATTGACTTTAATGTAGAAGTGATTCTGTGAGTAGGAGACACAAACTCCTAACAGAGATGAGAAAGGACCAAGCTGTCTGTCGTGGTTTGCAAATGGTAGCAAGTTAGAGAGAGTGTGTGTGTGTGTGTGTGTGTGTGTGTGTATGTGTGTGTATGTTGTGGGGGCAGACATTTAGAAAACAATGAGTAATAAGAAGCAGACTGCAAGTTTTCTAGTATAGCGACAGTGAGTCATATGTGGACAACCTAAATCCAGTGTTTCCAGCTAAGAGTAGTCAAACTATACTTAGTCCTGTTCTATATTATGATATCACACATCATCTTGGTGGCCCAGTTTTCCACTCCATGCAGGAGTCTGATGATTTATTTGCATTGAGGTTGGGATGTCGAACTCCAACAGCCAATGGACTAATGTTCTGTGTAGCAATTCCAGAATGCCTGTGCTTCAGGAGCTTCAGAAATTCTGTTTGTTTCACACTTGCCTTCAGCCTTCTGACATTTGGCATGAGTATTTATCTTGCACACTGCATATTTAAGATGGCAGCTGGCAATATGAACAATGGCTGTAGGTGATGATCACTATTGATGTGACACAGCTATACCATGTACAAATGAAAAGGACGGTTGATGACAATGCTGATGCCAATTTAAGGTGGCAGCAGTGAACATGCTTTTGATGGAAATTAGAATGATTCATTTAGGGACACTTCTTTATACCCTTAAAATAACATATAGAAGACAGATATAGATCCTTCCCACTGAAACACTTTGACAGCATTCCTTCAACCACATGCCTTCCCACCATACCTCTTAACCTATTAGCGCAAGAAACTTGGACAAAGCCAAAAATGATGGGAAGACAAAGGCCCAAAAATAGGGGCAAATTTTTAAATATTGCTCTTACAAATTTAGAAAGTTGCTACAGTAATATGATTCACCTTAGCATGCATTTTCTGAAGGATATGAAGTCTGAAGCTCAAATGTCTGCCATTATTTAGTGACTTCAGTCCTCGGTGTTTTGCCACAAAACCATAAATTTTATATGGACTAGACCAAAAATAAGAGGCAAAAATATGGACATTCTGTGAAAATCTGGGTGGTAGGCTTCCCACCTTATAATGCCAAGATCCAAATCTGTAATCCATAGGTTCCATATGATGGTACTATGAAAAGCAAACTGGGGCATGACGTATTATTATGTTATTTTTAAGGGTGGTTTATGAGTTGACAACTGTGATAATAGATTATATGACTAAGACATAGACATCATAATATGAAATTATATGACTAATTGTCAGTAGATACATGTAAAACTGTTGGCAGGTAAATTAATTAATATCTTCATGTCCACCTAAAATTGCAGAACAGATGGCTGCCTGCTTTATGTGTAAAATGCCAGTCTTCTACAGTTTTAACAATATGACATGGATATAGAAATAAAGTTTCTGGAGTCTTGGACACTGGTACAGTACATAGATGTCAATGTGTGTGTTGTAAAGTCAATCACTAATATTCTGGTACAGAAAGGCCACCCTAAAGCATTGTATGATAACGGATGCATGAAATGAGAGTCAGTTATACCAATCTCCTAGATCTGTAAGTATCACATGACCTAACCCCACCTACCCACCCCATGTGACACAATAGTGGGAGTAGTCATTAGGGTTCTGGTATGTATGAGTCATCACGGATTTAATTGGCTAAGCTGTTCAATACTGGAAATCCTGTCTCAGACAGATTGGGGGAGGTAACAAAAACAATGTAAGTGCCACAGCAGATGCCTTGCAAAATTAGGTTTTTAACAATTTTAGAAGGAAATTCAGAACGTGAAACATCTTAAAGGTCATGGTCAAGGTCAAAATCATGGAAGTGCTGCTAATGTCTATGTGAATGTGGTGCTGTTTCTTGTGGAATAAAAAGAAAGAAATAGAGAAATGTGAGTAGCTTTCTGTGTTTAGCTAAGCAAATCATCTTATTTTGACAGCCAGGACAGCTATTTAGAGATTTGCAGTGCAAAGTATAAATATAAACAAAAGCAATAGAGACAGCAACCCAGGTGGCCTTGCCTTGAATGAAAGAGTTTCTGTTTAGCTGAACTGACTGTACACTGTTTCCGCTTATTAAATGCAGCTTTTGTGTGTACGTGTTTATATTTTTCTACTCTGCAGTGCATTTTAACTTGACTGCTGACAGATGTCTTAGAAAACATTACCTTATGTCTATATTGTTTTCCAAACTGCTTAAATCATAACTGAATTATGGATTTATTTGCTAAACCAGAAAACTTGATTGGAACATGTGCCCATTTTCATTTTGTCTGCCAATGGTAGGAAATTATTGCATTGCATTGCATTACTTCCTTTTGCAATAACTAAAATATATGACAAATATTAAAATGAATTATAATCATCCAAGAACTGCAAGCATGTTAATAATTAATATTTGCCTGTGCAGGAAATGTGGACTATAATTGAGTCTTTACTCATTTAATGTTTGATTAAATATGCAGTAATGTGATTAATTATTTATCAATATGTTCTTCTGTACTGTAAATTCAAAATGAAGATTCCTGAGTTCAGCAGGCTTATGGAACCTTCTAATTCACCCCTCAGCACTTTGATTGCAATTAAAATTGTGCAGTAACCATCTAGGTATATTCCAAGAGATAAATTTGACATTTGTTGGTGAGGTTCCCTCTTCCTGTAGTATAGTAACATTATCAGTTGAGGTGCCTTCTGTGAAAGTCCACCCATTCCTCCTGTGTCCATCTGGGTTTTTGCTGGGTATTCTGAGTTATAGACAGGGAAGAAGCAACTCCCTTGACAATTGTTACTAACTTACTATGTCAGGTGTACACTTAAATAGTGAGAGTAGACCAATCCGTGCACATATCAATAAAAAACATATGGACAAAGTACACATATCAACTAATTTACTCATCTTTCCACTCACCCACACACATACTCACTCATTCACTCACTCAAATCCAATGCCAGCACAACCATGCACAGCAAGCCCTTCATACCTGTCATAGGAGAAACCCCTGAAATGAATATAACCATGCCTGAGAATGCACTTACATCAGACTAAGTGCCGCTTGGGACAGAGTTGTACAAACAACTGTCTCAAACCACACTCTCTGACATTTCTGATCACCCAGTCACACATACCCAAACTTTTATCCATACACACCATACGCAGTCCACACATAGACACACACACACACACACACACACACACACACACACACACACACACTTTGATTATACAGCAAAACCTCACATGCACACAACTCACCTCTCAAGCTCTGCACCATACAGGGTCTATATTAAATCACTGAATTCTTAAAAAAGCGAATGGTGATTGATCGACCCTATGTAAGTTAAAGCTTACAATGTCGAAGTGTCAGATCAGTGATTTTTTTCCAAAGGAAAAACATCGCTGTTCCAACAAAAAAAAATAAAAAATAAAAATTAATTTCAAATATTACATTAAGTGGGGGGCTTCACCCCCACTTCCCCAATGTGGGGGGCTGCCCCCTACACCCCCCTACTTAAATATACCAACTCCAAGACCGCACTACAGTGCCGTACATGGCAAAGTACTGAAGCGGCCAAGCAAATTCTTTCCCATGGAAATAATTCGCTTAACGGCCGCTTCGATATTTTGCGTTTTCAGCCTTTTAAGTTCGACCAAGACGCATTCGACAGAATGCGTCTTCGGTCTTCTAATATAGACCCACCATACATATACACTTAGGTCATAGGTACCTAGTAGGCATATCTCTCAACTGTCCAGATTCTTTGAGAATGTCCAGATTTTACCTCATAATTTTGGTCTGTTCCTCCTAAAATTTGTGATTTTTCTGAAAAATCACTGAGGACTGAAGTCACTAAATAACGACATACATTTGAGTTTCCGCTTTCATATCCTTCTGAAAATGCATAAATCCTCTTATTTTAGCAACTTTCTAAGTTTATAAGAGCAATAATTAAAATCTGTCTCTAGTTTTGGGCCTTTGACTCCCGTTATTTTAGGCTTTGTCTAGATTTCTTGACCTAATCTGCAAGTCATTTGTTCCAAAAACCCTTAAGAGGCATCTAGCTTCTCTAAAGCTTTACTTAGAGAACCAACGCATTAAGCAGTTAGCATGTGAGATGGAGGTTACATTGGGTCCTTCAGATGAGCCAGAATCAAAAAAGGCCAAGAAACCTCAGCCTGATCTTCTTGCTGCACCCTCTCTTCTGGACATCCCTCTTGAGGGCAATATAGACCCAGAGACTGTACTGGTCTCAGTGGATGTCCCTTTGGCAGGTTCCACAGGGGAAGGCCCAAAGAAGGCTACCAACACATCCACAAGGGAATTGCAGACATCTGACTAGGGTGAAAGGGGGGAACTACGGCTTGTAATTTCCAAAGGCCCATGTGGCATCACCCAAATCATTGTGTGGGAGGATGTGCATACGGACATCGTGGAGTGCAGGCCAACATCATCCACCTTCCATCACATGGAAGCTCCCAAAAAGAAAAAACTACAAATAAAACACATTGCTCCTGTTCCACAGGAGCAAGCTCCTGACCGGCAGGCTTTTTTTCACAAAGTCTGTTCAAAGCCTTCATGGCCCTGCATCTGCCCTCATCTTCTGCTCCCCCTCTTCTGGCCTTCTCTCCATCCACTGCCTTCAAGAGGACATCTGCAGACACCTCCTCAGATGAAGAGGAATCTTCAGGAGATGAGTCCTTGCGTTACTCCACCCAGATAGTTTCCCTTCTGGGCTATGCTTCTCCAGAGGAGGAATCTAATGGTATGGATTCCAATGGAGAGGATATTTCCTTTGGGGAAACTATTTTGAAAATGAAAGAATTTTGCAAATGGGACTGCTGCCAATATTGGACATACTACCATTCCCCTGGTTCTGCCAGCCTTCTTGGATGCTTTTACAGCCGCATCTAAATGCCCAGGCTCTCAGCCTCCTGCTCCCAAGCATCCTGATAGGTTTTACAAGGTGCCTGAGGACTCTAAATTCCTCTTCAAAGCCCCTTATGCAGACCCAGCTACCATATCAATCTCAGATAATAAGGCATTCAAATTACTGCCCTCTTCCTCCTTACTGCCCTCTGATAAAGACAGCAACATAATGGAGAGACTGAGGAAAAAAGTTTACATCTGTGCTACTCTGGCCTTCAAGGCAATTAATTACCAGACCCACAAGGCCAGATACTCTCAGGCTCCTGTCAGATGCAAGAAAGCTCCTCTCAGAGCTCCTGGGTCTCCTGCCAAGGCTAAACTGTCTGCTGTCCTCATCTCCTCTGCCCAGGTTACTAGGCATTCCATCAAGTGCAGTTATGATGCTGCAGATGCCTCAGCCAGGGCAGCATTCTCTGGGTCAGTCCTGAGGAGATATTCCTGGCTCAGGTTACAACCTTTACCTGATGACTTCAAGGCCAAACTGATGGAGGCTCCTCTAGACAACAAAGTCTTATTTGGTAGCTTGGCTGCAGACCTTTTCAAATCATTACAGGAAAAAGGCAAGAAGCTCCAGGATCTTAAACATACCCTTGTTTCTCCTGTCCCCAGGTTCCAAAGGAATTTCCCAGCAAAGACTACCTTTGTTAGGAAACCAGTTATGTCTTCTTCCTCTAAATGTAAGAGAGGCCTCAGGAAGCAAGCTTCTTCAAAGTCTATTCCATCCACATCTTCTCAGAAACAGCCCTTTCAGTCCCACACCAAGCCTGGTAGCCTGTGACTATCTACCTCCAGGGACATCCATTCCTCTGCCCTTCACCTTTTTCTCTCTCTCTTCTTGTTTGGAATCGGATCACCCAGGACTCTTGGGTCCTCTCCATCATCCAAAAAGGATATTTCATGGTTTGGGAAACTCTCCCCTCCTTCAGAGGCATCCCACAACCACCAAAAGAAAAATTGGAGTTCTTCTGTCAGGTCATTTCTGTTCTTCTCTCTCAGGGGACAGTTCAAGAGGTCCTCTCCTCTCAACTGGGAGAAGGATTCTACTCCAGGATGTTTTTGGTCCCCAGGAAGGATGCCCTTTGGAGACCCATCCTGGACCTTTCACATTTAAACACCTTTCTAAAAGCTCCCAACCTTCCCACCCTTTTTTCTTCTCCTCAGTCTCCCAGTGAGAAGATTCTACACACTTTGGATGTACACAGCCACTCAGATACTAGCTGAACAAAACTTAACCTATCCGTAAATTTGAACGCCTGTTTGTGTCTTACCACACAAGGGCCCTGGGTCAGCTCGTTTCCAAGCAAACTATCTCTTCCTGGATTTCTAAAGCTATTTCCTTCTGTTATTCAAACAATGGTAAGTGCCTTTTTCTCCTGTCAGGGCACATTCTACCAGAGCAGTGTCTTCCTCCGGGGCCTTCTTTAAAGGCTTGGACACTTGCGCTATACAGAAGGCAGCTACCTGGTCCTCTGTTCATACTTTCACTAAACATTATAAACTAGATCTCCAGGTCCAGGGCAGAGTTTGCCAAAGCTATTCTACATGGTTTCATAGAAAAAGCTTTTGCCCCTCCACCCAATCTCCCCTAAGCCTGAGCTTTGGTATTCTTCCTCATGTTATGAATACTGCAGCATATGAATAGAAGAACAGGATAATTGTGTAAAACCTTACCATAACCATTGATGTCCTTCTCTTCTATATGCTTCAGTATTACTTAATCCCCCTCCTTCCCCCCTGATGCTTGCCTGTTCCCCTCATGACATGTTTTCTTACCTAGGTCCAGGTTGGTGCTTGGCAGCATTCATTTCTGAGGTTGGTACATGCTGATGTCCGTTTTTTAGGTTTACAGGTGTGTTCTAGGCGAATGGCTCTGGAGCCTTTACAAGCCTAGCCCATAGGAGTACACTGGAAATGTGCCACCCGACCTTAGTTCCCAGTGCCTCTGTTGAGTAGCACGACTGGAGTGATCCCCGAGGTGAATTTTCTATTTCCCATCCACTCATCAAGATTTCTCTTGAAGAGGGCCAGTGAGACGCTTTGTTTGACATGTATGGAAAGTCCATTCCAGAGCATGGGCAGTCTCTGGGTATGAACCTGTCCCTCCAGCATGTTCTGTTGATTGTGGTAATGAGGTTGAGGTCTCTGGAGCATGTGGTGCTGAGGGATTGAGATTTCATTAGATATAGCATTTCAAACAGAGCTGGGTCAGACATGGCTTTATTATACCTGATGTCTCTTTATGGCCAACGCATGTGGGATGATGTGTGGTGTGGCATGTACCATACAGTAGCATTTAGACTTTTGTATACTGGCCAGGCGTATGAGTTATGGTAAAATTGTACACAACCATCCTTTCTTGTATTTGTGATTGCAGAGTGACTTATATGAGGCATTCCATTCTGAGAGCAGCAGTATTATGAAAGAAATACTGTCATGGATTCAGCAATATATACAAGCAAGTTGTCTACAAGGAAGCATGACACAGAGTGTGGCCTTTGGATATAATTCAGAATGGCAGTAAGAATTGCAATAGTGTAATCGGTCGACATAGTTCAACAAATGCCAGAACTTAACAGTTGGTACAGGTAGTTGTCTCGGTTATCAGTTACAGAAGTTACTGGCTTCTAATAAATATTAGTTGATATAACTGTGAGAAAGTTACTATTTACATTTTTACAATTTTAAACTTATTATTGAGTTGTTGATTTAAGGGCGAGGAGTTCCTTTATGTCTCTGAATAATGCAAACCATAAATGATTTTGAGACATCTGTTCCATGTGTAAGTTTCAAACTGATCACGGCAGTATCTTTTGAAGACGTTAAACTTTTTTTGTTATTTTTAACATTTCTGTACTTCATTTGTCA
The DNA here is from genome assembly GCF_019279795.1 of Protopterus annectens. Lineage (NCBI taxonomy): Eukaryota > Metazoa > Chordata > Ceratodontiformes > Protopteridae > Protopterus > Protopterus annectens. The sequence continues at coordinate 176,926,908 of NC_056746.1, forward strand.
ATAACGTTATGCAGCTGACATTATAATATGTCAAATACATATCAGGTCCACCTGTCTTCCTAATTGTCATCCTCAGCCTTTCTTACTAGTTATTTTATGTACATCTTTAAGCCCTTCTCTCTTGAAATCCACCAGGAGTGACCATGTTATTGTTGTCTGTAGGAATGGCATCTGCTTCACACCAGCTAGCCACATTTGATTGGTAGCCTTATCATTGCACAAGGCACCCAAGGAGGCATAGTGGTAAAAGTGCAATAATGGAGTGTCCATCATGACAGAAGGAGTATCTTATGTCCTATAGCAAGAGAGCCCTTAGGGAAAAGCCTAAAATTCCATTCCATTCACAGGGTCTGGTGAGTGTAAGTTAACCAGCATGCTAATAGGTTCATAGATTAGTACTAGGCTAACTGCCCTTATGGGCCATTTTAAGCATAGCCAATTACCCCATGTGAGAATCAAGCCTTGCACCTTGTGTCTGTAAGGTAAACAGCTTAACCATTATGCCAACCTCCCACCCATGCTCTTGTTGAACATTGTGATGTGTGTAAGCTGACACTCACAGTGGGTTCAGCATTGTCTGCATTACTTAACGCTTGCTAGTCAATAAGTGGAGAATAGCAGACGCGTTAAAACGTCCATCTTCCACAGGATAACATTAATAATTCCCAGCTCTTGCTTTCCCTCTCCTGTTGTCCTTTGATGCCAGGAGACTGCAAGAACCACATGGACGTATTGAGAAATGAGGCTCAATAGTTTTTGGGTGAAAGAATGTGTAAAAGAGGGATGATGTTTTCTCCTGAGACCATCTACTGTGACATGTAGTCTACTATCCATTTGGCCTTTACTTGACCTATTCATAATGGATTTCATGGCTAGTTTTAAATGTGATTGTCCTTCTCAGACTTTCCATATTCATCCTTTTAATCTGTACTGCATCACTCTATACAACACATACAACACTGCACTTCTTCATGTAACACTTCGCTATATCACTATTTACAAAATATATTTCATTGTATTCTGTTATTTTATGTATTTCCTATATCACTATATACACAATATGTTTCACTGTATTCTGTTATATAATGCTTCCCTATACCATTATATACAACATTTATTTCATTTTATTCTGTTATATAATGCTTCCTTATACCATTATATACAAAATATGCTTCACTGTATTCTATTACTTTATGACTACCCTGTACCACTGTATACCAAATTTGTAACACTGTGCTACTTTGTTATGCCTTCTTTGTGCTCCTCTGTACAGTATGTGAAACAGTGTATTCTTTTAGTTATACCCTCCCTGTTGTTTTACTACCCTCTGCTTTTACCAGATCCCATCAGAAGATACTGATTTCCCATTTCCTGATGTCTGCACAAGTATTTTGTGCTTTCAACAAGAAGATTAATCCTGTTCTCAACTAAATACTCACTGGAGGTACTAATATGTTTAACAGAATTGGGCATAATACTGACACTGTAACACACTATTGCATATTGGCTTTCTGCAGATAATGCATCTTACTACTGTATTTTGTTACACAGCTGCTAGACATTTCTGTCCATATTTTCTGTGTTGGATTCTCCTACATCTTGTTATACTACCTACAAGCTTTCTATTTAATAACTATGAGACCTTTCTGAAACTCAAATTGGTCTCATCAGCTGGATTCAACATATGTTTACCAGCTGTGACGGAGTCAGTGAACAGTGTTAAACTGGGTTGATAACACATGCCCTGTGTAGAGTCTAAGCCAGAAAAGACTGACAAGGTGACTACTTTTATTTCTGTTGCAGAACTGAGAAATGTGCACAATTTGTGCATTTGGGTTTTTTTAATACTTGAAATTTGGACATCCTTTATTTAACTCATTGTTGAGAATACACTTGTAATCAGCATTTTCATAATCACAGTAAGAATTACAGCAGAAATCGACTTAATGATAATCCATACTATCATTCCTAGAATTTCAGACAAAAAAATGGAACATTATTATTTTAATCATCATAAATCAGTGGTCTTCCAAACCTATTTATAAAACCGATTATGGATTTTTATCAGTCTGAGTAATTAGCTCTTATTAAGAAGTGTTTTACATCAAGTCAAATCTCTGAAATGTCCTGGCTGATATGTAAAATAAAATCCTAGACTGCTTTTCCATAGAACAACATGTTTTTGATTAACTCAGTATTCATATCCCAATCAACTGACAGTTCTTATTGATGGTGGGGATTATAGTATCACATAAGCAAGTGAGACAGCTCTGTTGGCTCGGTAAGGTTTCACAATCTCCTTACTTATGGGTCATCTGTTTGTTGATTATGTTGAACAGCTAGCTGTAAGGCAGGAGTAGCGTTCACATTACATGGATCTCATGAATGCATATTTTCTTTGGCAAACAGTGTGAGAAATGGTGCACAGATTAACAAAGAAAATGCTGTTGTTAAATATTCTGAGATCATGATTTTTGTTTACACTGTGATAAAAAAGATGTTTTAAGTTCTTTGCAACTCTTTGTCAGTTTTGTTGACATTTTGCACCAGCACTGCAGGATTGTGGAGCTGGCATTCTTGTTTTTTTCATCTGATGACTTTTTGGAAATTTTCAGAACCACTATTTCTGTGAAAACAAATCACTCTGAAGTCAAAATCTAGATACTTCTAATGTTTTACTGCTTACCTAACATTCATATTGGCTGACTAGCAGAGGTATGCATTGCTTTCACCATGCGTTGGGTATAGATTTAAAGGGTGGGTTTTCATTTGGCACAGTTAGATGTTATGCCTTACAGGAATTATGTTCCTTTGTGCCACGCCTTGACATTTTTCTTCCCCTTATGGTAATGTTTGGACTCCACAAAATCAGAGTTTATGTATCAGTTTGTATATGTGTATTTATTATTTTAAAACTAGACTGATTCTGTTATTTATATTAGTTTAGTAAACCATGCCATTACAGTCTTTGTTGTGCCTTAACTGTTGCTTTTGCATTGTGAACGTATCATTTGCCACACTGGCACATCTTTTGTTGTCAGAGCATACTTCTTGCCAATTTAGTTTAAATAATCAGGAAGAACTGGGTTACTATATGTAAGTCTGACATAACAACATGATCTTGTGAGTCATTCATGGTTATTTCTTTGGAATCCAGAGCTGTTAACATGCTTTAGGAGACTGAAGAAACCACTGGGGAGGGCAGCCGATGGCCCTTACGTTTCTCCATTTTTTCAGGATAGCTCTCAGTCTACCAAAGATTTCTACACATTGGTTATTGAATGCCTGTTTTTTCAGATGATTCTTTAACTCTAGTACCTTTTCAGGTTGAACAGCCTGTCCTACAGTCCTGATCATTGCTTGTATGAGATCAGTGGTGTTTGTAAATTTCTGTACAAACACTTAGCACTAAGGGACACAGGACTCAGTTTCCCTGTGCTGTCTTAGACTCGTAGTGTGTCAGCGCCCTTGAGGATCTGTTGCTATTTAACTGCTGGCCTGTGGGCTCCATCACCTTTTAGATGAAGCAGTCCAGCAATTCTGCTTGCTCATGTACAGTATGTCTTTGTCATTGCCTGTTAAGTGATTTTCCTACCTGGTTATTGATGTTGTGGTGTTCTTTCCCATTGTGTGGTGTTCTTAAGTGTTTCTGGGTGGGTTCATTAGTCATGTGCTGTCCACTCTCACTGTGTCACATTATTTATTTATATATTTGATTGCTTCTTATCAGTGGGGTTTGTGTACTTCTTTGTTGTCCATTGGCTGGGGATCAACTTATCCATTTTGGATGATGTGTTTGCCCTTGCTGGTGTTGTAGTGGTCTGCACATATGTGTACGTTTGGCCCTACTGGTTCTGTATTCTCAGGTGGGATTCCAATGGGAGGTGGCATGGTTATATGCCTGGGGGCTTATTCTCTCACCTTGTTCACCTGCTTTCATGGTGTTCATTTTCCTAAGGATAATTGTGTACTGGTCATGCTAATCAATCTCCTGATGCAAGAACTTTGGTCAAAGTTAAAAGCAATAGAGGGAAGGATCCACAAGCACAGTGGGACAGATTTAAACATTTTTATCTTATAAAGGTAAAAAGCTGATAGAATAACAGGATTATGTTAACATGCATTTTCTGAAAGAATTCGGAGACTCAAGTATCTGTCACTATTTAGTTATTTCGGTCATCAGTGATTCATCAAAGAGACACACATTTTGGCAGGAATAGACCAATAATATAGACAGGAATCTGGTAATTCTGTGAAGTTCTGGGCAATTTCTGTTGTCATATTGCTTCAGCATCCATTCTTGAGTTTTGAGCTTTGCTGTAGTTCTTTTCATGTCTCCCTCCTTCTCCCTTCCTTTGTAATGACTGGCATTTTCTTTTTTTATTGTGTTGGCAGTTCAGCTCAGGAGCAGACTGTTTTATACATTTTTCTTTGCTTGCTTTGTTGGCTCACAGAAGAGATTGTGGACTTCCTGCCAGCTATTTTTTACCTCATCTGAACAGTTTTCTTTAGTTTACTGATCATGACCAATTTCTTCCTGCTGTCTTAGTGGTATTTTTTTCTCAGTATAGCTCCGTGCTCAGTGAGGGAAATAATTCATGTTGATATGAAGTTTTAAACCTAAAATT
>NC_056746.1:176936535-177061535 GCF_019279795.1 Protopterus annectens
GGTTGAAGAGGTGGCAGGCCCATCACTACCCATGAGGTTAAGCAGAAGAGCACATCCAAAAATGTAGGTGAAAGGAGATAGTCCTTTTTTAGTGGCTTCAGAAGATTTAGCTCCTTTTGAACATTCTGGTAACGCTTTCATGATTCATTCACCTATAAAATCCTGATATGTTAGCTCAAATTTTAAAAGATTATCCTGAACAGCTCCCTATTTCTGAATTGGCTCAGGATTTTGCCCATAGATTTCCCATCAAATCCACTGCTGTTTCTATGTCTTTAATCCATAAGAATTTAAAGTCTGTTCTAGGAAGAGAGGGAGTCTTAAAGGTGCTTTTGGAAAAAAATATTTATGAAGAGAGAGTTGTAGGCCCATGTAAATCTGCTCCATTGGAAGCATTTAGAGTCTGTCCTGTAGATTTAGTTTCTAAAAAGAAAGAAGGTGAGCTCCAGTTGAGTCTTCACTTTTCTTTTCCTCTTGGTTTATTGGTAAATGATTGTATGAACAAACAGGATATCAGGGCACAGTTATCATCTCTGGATGATGCAGTAAGACATACTCATCACTCCAGGGATCCCTAACTGGCTATGTTATTTGTTGAACTGGCCTTTTGATTGCATCCTATCAGGTAACTGGATTGGCATTTTTGAGGCATGCACTTTGAGGACTATTAATACTTTGACATGGCCATCCCCAAGGGCTGTGCTCTGACTTGCACTACTTTTGAAAAATTTAGCACATTATTACAGAGCTGTTTAGAACAAAGAGCCCCCAAATAGCAAGACATATGTTATCTTGATGATTTTTTAATTATGAGGGAAGGAAACAAGAGACTCATGAAGGTATTGTATTGTCACATTCATTAACTTATGTCAACAGTGGAGGTCCACGTGGCTTGCTATAAAATGTAAGGTCCCATTAATTCTCTAATATTTATGAGTCTGAAAGTTGATTTTTGGTAATCTAAAACAAGATGAAACAAAATCTACTTACTTCCAGACTCAGAAATATTAGGGTCTTAGTGGGACATTCTATTTTATAACAGGGCCCCCAGAAACATTTGTGAACAACTGTAATGAGTCAGTAGAAACCTAGTTATCCTGCCAAAAAGACAGACCATTAAAATTTGATAAGAAAATGGACCAAAGATAGAGATTAGAATTTATCCTCCTGTTAACCCTGATTCTGTTGTGCTTTTGGTGATCTCCTTGAAGTAAACTTTTTAGGGATCTAGAAAGGTTCTGCATGGGTTCTTCATGCAAACTTTAGCAAGCCAAAAATGTCCATTACTTTGCTAACCCACACTTTCTTAGTTGAGAGAAAGAAACTGACACAGGAGCTCAAACAATCTAACTTGATTGGGTTTCTACTGACTCCTTGCAGTTGTTCACAGATGTTTCTTGATTCTGGGTTTTGGGGGTCTTCTTTAAAGGAAGGCTGCTCTCAATACTGTAGCCTTGTATATGACTTTCTGAAAGGAAGAAATACATCACCTTTCCTGAATTCGTGTTTTGTTGACTTTTTATGCATCAGATGTCTAATTGTTTATTTTATTTTATTTATTTATTTTATTTTACATTTGTTTACCAGGAAAGTCCGACTGGATATATGTCCATTTTCAGTGGAGGTCCGGGGAGAAAAGCTCCAGAAAGCAGATTATAAATATGTTAGGAACAATAGAAACATTTAGAGATAAGTATAACATGCAGTTTGCAGTAGGGTGACAAACATGGGTAAAACATAGTAGACAATATCAAAATCATGCGGCTTCAATTTCAGACAATAATACACGGAGTTTTGGGCTAAGTCCCTTCAAGAATTCGTACACTTATTAGAGTATAAGATTGAAATGCTTAGGGAGAGTTTGCAGGAGCAGTGGGTGGTGATTAGCCGGGGTTTAAGCAGGGACACTGCCAATGCTGTTGGAAGTGTAGTTTGAGACTTTTTTGAACTGGGTTAAGGAGGATTGGTGAGTAAGTTTGGCAGGTAGCATATTCCAAGTTTTGTCTACTGAGTTGGCAAATAGTGAGTCCCCAGCCACATTTATGCTCTTAGTTGTTTGTACCAGCAGTTTGTCAGCAGAGCATAGTGTCCTCAGGTTGCTGTATGGTTTGATGATCTTAGTTAGTGCTGGTGTTTTTTCAAGTTGATATCGTATTTTGTGGGTTATTATAATTCGGTTGTATCGGAGAAGGCTGGGCCACTCTAGCCATCCTAGTTGAGTTAGGTTGATACAATGGTGGGTCCTAGAGGTAGCACCTGTAGCAAATCTAGCAATATGGTTGTAACAACTAGCAAGTTTGGTAAGAGTGGCTTGGTTCAGGTTAGTGAAGGGGGGGAGGCATAGAGGAGGGTAGATAGTAGGTGGGACCGAGCGATAGTGGTTTTTGCAAAAGGAGTGAGGAAGGGTTTGATCCTGTATAGGGACCTCAGTTTTTTGTTGACAGATTTGATGGCTTGATTGACATGGATATCATATTTTAGGCCGTTATCGACTGTGACACCCAAGATTTTTGTGTGAGTGTCTGGGGATATGATTGTGCCATTGTTGGAACTTATAGTAAAGAATGGTGAGGAGGATTTGCAGGTGGGGGAAACGATGAGCAGTTTAGTTTTGTTGGGATTTAATAGAAGCTGACTGTTTGCAAACCATTTTTCTACATCATTGAACGTATTCTGGATTAGGGTTATAAGGTCAGTTGAGAAGGAGGCAATACATATTAAAGTAGAGTCTTCCACGTATTGGATGCAGGTGGCCTTGGGAGTGATGGTGGCTAGGTCATTGATAAAGACTGAGAAGAGTAGTGGTCCTAGCATGGAACCTTGAGGACTCCTAGAGTAATGGGTAGATGTGTAGATAGCCGTTTTATTGTCTATCAGACAGGGAAGATTGGAACCATTTAATGGAGCTACTATTCAGTGACAGTTCCTTCAGGGTATAGAGAAGCAGTTGGTGACTGACCATATCAAAGGTCTTAGATCTAGGAAGAGAGCTGAGGTAAGTTTGTTATTGTTTCAATTGGTGTTGATAGAGTTAGAGAAGGATAGGCGAGCTGATGTGGTGCTTTGGTGTGGCCTAATACCATGCTGAGAGTTGGCCAGTAGTTTATTTTGGGTGAGATAGTGCATTAATTGGTTGTGGATGCACTTTTCCATAATTTTGGCCAGTGGTGATAGTATGGCTATAGGTCGGACATTTGAGAGGTCTAAAGAATTCCCTCCTTTATGAAGGGGAATGACATGGGAAACCTTCCCGAGAGAGGGGATAGTGTCTTCAGTCAAGGTGCAGTTTATTATGATCGAGACAAGTTAGCAATGGCATCTGTCCCTTTTTGTAAATATTCTGGTGGGAGGTGATCAGCTACCAGGGTAGTGGGCTTTAGTTTGTTAATTAGAGATTGGATGGTCAATGTAGATACAGGTTGGAAGGTGAAAGTGAGTGGGGTAGTGGTTGTGCAGGAGTTTTGAAAGGAGCTGATGGGGGGTAGTTGGCTAGCTAGTGATTGGATGGTTTTGTTAAAAAAGTTGTTAATGATGTTAGCAGTTTCCTCTGGAGTTTTAAGGTCACACGTTGAGGGGTGGGGGTGGAGGTTTGGCCAGGGTAGAGCAGTTTGTTTATGCCTGCCCAAAATTTTTGAGGTTTGTTCTGGTGTTTTTGCTGAAGGTGTTGATAGAAGTTTTTTTTTTGTCTAACAATGTGGCTTTCTTAGTATCATTCCTTAGTTGTTGGAATTTAATATGGTCAAGTGGGTCTTTGGAGGTGTGCCAATTGTCCCATGCTTCATTTATTGCTATGATTTTGGTTTTGGTTACTTTAATTGTGATAAAAATAATGACCACAGTAATATATTTCAACTTTGTTTTACACAAACAATAGTCACAATACAGTATTTCTATTTGCTTCACAAAAATACACATTTGTAATATAAAATCAGAATGATGACTATTTAACTTAAGCAAAAAACAACAACAAAAAGACCAGTCATTTTAAACCACAGGCAACCCCCTTACCCATCAGCTGTATCCACTTGTTGACTGTGCATATCTCAGATGTCTGATTGTAATTGGAACTAAAAATGGCCACAATCATTTATTTCAGCTCTGTTTCACACAAATACATTCTAGCCAGGCACATGAAAATGCCCCCACTTGCTTCATACAAATACACATTAGTCCTTCAAGGCCATAATAATAGCTGTTTAATTCAAGCAAATGACAGCAGACCAGCTCAGTTACATTCATCCACATACAGCCCCCATACTCAGCAAATATGGGCAGTTTGTGTCTGCATTATGTGTCTGTATTAAAATAAGTAAATAAATAAATATAAAAGAATGACCACATAAATGTATTTTAACTCTGTTTAACACATACAGTAGGCTAACCACAGTATAAATTATTTCACTTTGTTCACATAAATATAGATTAGTCCCTGTTCATAATCTGGTTGGCTGCCAGGGTAAAAAAAAAAAACAAAAAAAGAAAAATGTACCTTTTGCAAACTAATGCATTCTACTTGACCCTTGTAGTCCTACCAGGCACAGATTTCTGTTTCTGTTTGCATTGCCCTCCATCATTTAAAGTTTTGGGGCTTTTTGTTTATTCCCACCTACCATGAGCTAGACAAATAATCGCAGAGCCCTTGAGGCTCAGTGATTCATTGTCTATGTTATGAATGACAGAGCAGAACACTTAGAAATAATGCTATGTGCAGTATTTTCCTAACAAAGTGTTATCCTTGGCAGCTTCCTAAGTCATCTGTGCTTAAGGCTGGCCTTGCTACTGGTCCAATCAAATGCAAAAGAAAGGAGAAAACAGTACAGCATACTTATTATACAGATAAATATTGTATATTTTGCCTTGTTATACCTTCTAACTTCCATCCAGATTGTATTGGGAAAACATACCACAGCACAAACTAATCAAATCCCAAGTAACAGTTATAAGCAACTATGTAACAGAAATGTAGTACTTATGAAAACATTATAAAATAAAGAAAAACATTAAAAAATAAGGTAATGCAATATTACAGTGAAAGCTGCTGTGTTTTGCAGTTTGTCATACAGTTCAAGCCAGAAGCCATTAATCTGACATTATTAAATATTTAACACTATTTGTGCAAACCTGCTAAAACAGCACTAATACTTGTTGGTATAATGAGTAAAATGCATTTAATTATCTTGGTCCAATAAAGGAAAACATAATAATAATACCACTGGGTTTCTTCATATATTTTCATAACATGTTTACATAATAAAATTTAAGTTTTCCTGTCAAGGAAAGTAGACAAGTAGGCAGTCCCTCACTGATAAAATTATGTTTCATAGAAAGACCACTGTGTTGTAAATGTCTCTTATGTTCTCTGGGCTAGAATTTAACACATTCTACAAGTCTGGAACCTTTCTCTAGTATTCATGTCTTTATACGTGCAGGCTTACTGAAATGAACATATGTTTACTGCTGCAATTTATTCATGTTGAGCAGACAAGTGGGGTACTAAAGGCATCAAGCTGAGGGGTGAAAGTACTACTTTACTCTAAAAACTTTTGGATGTGTACAAAAAGCCTACTAGTTGGTTGACATCTGGTAATGCCAGTTAGTGATGGTGTTATCATTGTGAGTCATTCAGGAGGTAAAAGGAGATCACCATACAGACAACATAATTTAATAAATTATAGCCTGCTATCTAAGTAAGAATTGTAATGCTTCTGCAAAAAATTATGTAACTTATGTCACATGCATGGTGCTGCTGAATGAGGGTCATCTAATTAGCAAGTGTGGTAGCCAGGACATGTGAGAACAGAACATTTATGGAACATGCAATGAATAAGTTTTAGATCACCTTTTAATTGAATTCCTGGCTATCTAGATGTATGACTACAGTTCACAAAGTAAAGAATATGCTTTTACCATTTTGCAAACTGTCTGTAGTCTTTTAGGAATGAATTGGTCACTCTAAGTTCATGTGCCCAGAGAAGGGACTCTGCAGAAAAAACTTAGGCATGCTGAGTGTATGAGATAATAACTCTGCTGATTGCTGACTTTGCTGCTGAAAATTTCTTGGCATTAATAAATACAGCATATACAAAGGAAATTGCCATCAAAAATATTTGACATAAAATGACGTCAGCTGTGATAAAATTTGATACATGAAACCTCTGTTTATTATTTAACTGTGGCCCAAAAAGGCTTGAATCTCTAAATCAGTGTATAATTTCTTTAAAGGATTGGTAGAAATACGTAAAGAAGTATATACCATGGTAGAACACAAGGTTAGTCATCACTTAACAAAAGATTGAGGATTTTAGTGTTCCCAATATGGCTATGATTTGCTCCATACCGAAACACAAAAGTTTAAAACACTACATTCAGTAACACAGAAGACTAATGACAAAATACAAAAGGATGAAAAATTAAACTGTTAAATACTTTTCCATGTCTGCAACCCCTCTGCATTCCCAGCTGCAGAAGTCAAGCCCCACCTCCCTTCCCTGAACTTATATATATTAACTCTGGAGTTATACAAGCAAAAGAAGGGAGGGATCTCCTGAAAACTAAAGAATCACCACCAATAGACATGTAGAAACTGCTTTAGCATTAATTTCCCATGGAAAATGTGGTCAGTATTCCACAGAGTAATACAAACCCTGAATTCCCGTGTTTACCATGTCACTAAGTGTGGCATTCTCTTCTTCACAGCTCTGTATTAAGTGACCAAACTGATAAAATGGATGGGAATATCAGTACTTGACAGATGTATTGGATCTTGCAAACAACAGCATATAGTTGGTGGCTCTGATAGGAGTTCTGTTTATATTCACCTAGCTCGTTCTGTAGGTTGTATATTAAATAGTAGTAAATGTTGTGCCAAATAATGGCATATTTAGAATGTTTTATCATTCATTAAAATTAATCCAAGTACTCAAAATATCTTACCTTGTATGATATGTTACAGCATATATGTATATATAGACAGACGCACGCGTGCGCGCACACACACACACACACACACACACACACACACACACACACACACACACACACACACACACACACACACACACACACACACACACACACACACACACACACACACAGTAACAAATAATACAGATAATGGTTTTGCCCATCTCTGTGAAAGAGTACTATGTCTGTCTCATTAAATTTGAAGAGGAAATTTAGAATAATTTGTCATAACTTGTAGCAGCATAGAATTGCTGTTAAGCTATCATGGTATGTGAAGGCCTGATATTGAACTAAGATGCATGTATGGTTTTCGACGGTATCCACACATGTAAGATTTATTTAATCTTTGAATATGATCTTTCCAGTATTAACTTTAGAGGCATTATAAATGGAGAAGAATATTTAACCCTTAATGTTTGGTAAATCTGTCTTGAAAAGAACTAATGCATGTTTATCAAAAATGTACATGGAAGGTAAACATTCTCAGTAATGTACAGGCATACTGAAATGTATGTTTCCTCTTACTGAGAGTGAAATGTGAGTGTGGTACATCTCTTTACTAAGGGTTTTGCATCCAGGAAGAAAGAGGTCATTGTCTCCCTCTACTCTTCCCTCATTAGGCCAATCATCGAGTACAATGCCCCATTTGGCATGTACTTCACTAGACACCTACAACAACTAGAGAGGCCACAAAAATACCTCACAAAGAGGAACTTATGCTTTAAACACTTGTCCTACATGGACAGACTAAAAAAACTCCAACTATTCTCTGTCTCATATCACCTACTTAGAGGCGATCTCTGCTTGACTTACAAAGCCATGTCTGACCCAGCTCGGTTAGAAATGCTACATCTAAAGAAATCCCAATCCGTCTGCACTACACATTCTCCATCTTTAAAAAAGTGATTAGGAGCATGAGCACATTTTATCTCCACCCTGCAAAACCACAAAACATATTGATATATATGCAGATGTCACAATAAGACAGTAAAAACATACTTTGGACAAAGTATTCAAGAATGGGTGAATATCAAGCAGTCAAGAAATGTGTCATCTGCATTACAAGACTTATTCCTCAGTAGGTATCTTAGAACAGCCTATCATTTAAATAATGATTCCATTCTGTTTAAAGCCTTTATTTTTTCATTATTGTATAGTACAGTATAAAAGAAAATAAACATCAGCTCACACTGCTTTCACATTCACAATATTCTCTTTCATATAAATACAGTTAACTTTATGAGGCTTTTGAAAAATAACAATTACATTTTTTCATGATTTCATAGGTTCATAGGTGTGTACTAGGCTAATGGCCCTGGGGCCTTTACAAGCCTAACCCATAGGATTACACTGGCATAGTGCCAGCCGAACTTAGTTCCCAGTGCCTCTGTCAAGTAGAGCCACTGGAGTGATCCCCAGGGTGAATTTTCTATTTCCCATCCACTCATCAAGATTTCTCTTGAAGAGGGCCAGTGAGTCTATTCAATAGCATGGGTATTCTCTGGGTTATGAACCTGTCCCTCCAGCACGTTCTGTTGATTGTGGTAATGAGGTTGAGGTCTCTGGAGCATGTGGTATGGAGGGATTGGGATTTCTTTAGATGTAGCATTTCTAACAGAGCTGGATCAGACATGGCTTTGTAAGTCAAGCAGAGATTGTGTCTAAGCAGGTGATATGAGACAGAGTATAGTTGGAGTTTTTTGAGTTTGTCCATATAGGACAAATGTTTAATGCCTAGGATCCTCTTTGTGAGGTACTTTTGTGGCCTCTCCAGTTATTGCAGCTGTCTAGTGAGGTACATGCCAAATGAAGCATTGTACTCAATGATTGGCCTAATGAGGGAAGAGTAGAGGGAGACAATAACCTCTTTCTTCCTGGATGCAAAACCCTTAGTAATGAGATGTGCCACATAGAAAGACTTTCTGACCACAGTGGCAATGTGGTGGTCAAAAGAGAGTTTGTAGTCAACCTATGTTCCCAGATCTCTTATAATGCATTTTGTGTTCAGTGGACTACCATTGATGTGGTAATTCATGGGAACTGGGTTTTTCCCCAAGGAGGATGACGACACATTTTATGGTATTGAGCTTAAGGCCATGGTTCTGACACCAGTCGTTGGTCTCAGTGAGGCTTTTCTGTAGGATGTCAACATCACTTGGGGAGTTAATAATAGCTCCCAACTTGCAATTGTCTGTGGACTTTGTCAGCCAGAGTCCCTTCATGTTGGCCTGGACTTCAGAGAAGTAGATACCAAACAGGAGAGGATCCAGGACCGAACCCTGTGGGACTCCACTCGTGACTGGTCGGTAGTCTGACTTGGAGTCAACTACTTTCACACTGTGGGTTTTATCTGTGAGCCAGTTTGCAACCTACCTAGTGATATAGGGGTTGATGCCTAGCTTAGTGAGTTTTTCTATGATTCCTGAGTGGCGAATGGTATCAAAGGCCTTGGCCAGATCAAGGTAGGCTGTATGAACCACCTTGCCTTGATCCACAGCTCTGGTGACTGACTCAAAGAAGTTGACCAAGTTGAGCAGGCATGATCTACCCTTCACAAAACCAAACTGTGTGTGATCCAGAGTTTGGAGATTCCCTATATCCTTGTCTATTAGGTCCATAATGATGTGTTCCATAGCTTTGCATGTCAGACTCATCAGGCTAATGGGGCGATAGTTCCCAGGGTCTGTATTCACTCCTCCTTTGTGGAGAGGGATGACTGTATCAGCGCACCATTCAGCTGTGATTGAACAGGGCACACAGGTGAGGTGCCAGTTCACTCTGTAGTTCATGTAGAACACAGCCAGGGATATTGTCAGGTCCCACAGAAGCTGTATTCTTGCCTTTGGACAGTGCTGTTTTAACCTGTGCAGCAGTAATACTGGGTGCCTGGCAATCTACTGGTATTGTGTGATTGGTCCTTTGTAGGGGAGGGTAAAGTTAGCACTGAATCTGTCGGCCAGTATATTGGCAATATCTGTTGGCTCAGTATAGGAGGTACCATTATGCAATAGCTCAGAGCAAATCTGGGTATTGCCGTGGAGATTCTTTATATAACTATAGAAGGCCTTGTAGTTGTCTTTACTATCTGCTGCAATTCTGTTTTCATAGCTAGCTTTAGAGGATTTGATGAGGGATTTCAACCTTTTGTTGAGGCTGATAAGGGAGTTTTTCCAGTCTTGGGATTTCACCTTATTCTGCATCAGTTTCCTCCTTCTGTTTTAGAGTTTGTTTATGGCAGGGGACCACCAGATTGGCTTCCTTTTTGTTGGAGGACAGCATCTTGGTTCTATTGGGTATGGCAAGATCCATGCATTTATGTATGTGTTCGCACAGTGCACTGGTGTATTATTTGGTGGTCATGCAACTATTCTGCATTTGCATGGGTGCCATGAATTTAGCCACCACTGTTTATAGGAGAGCAAAGTTAGCTTTGGAGAAGTTTTTCATGGTGGTTTTCTTTGTGGATGGGGTGGGGTGGGAGGGATGTGGATTTCCAAGGTGATTAGTTTGTGGTCTGATCTAACCAGGGTGGAGGTGACTATTGGTGTAGAGCAATGGTCAACCTTGTTAGTAATGACCAGGTCAAGGATATTGCTACCTCAAGTGGGGGTAAGAACGAGCTGGTCCAGGGCATTGGAATTAATGAATTCCAGGAAGTGTTGGGCAAGTGTATTAGTACATGAGTAGATGAGTAGTTTTCCCACTTAATGTAGGGGTAGCTGAAGTCGCCCAGTATGAGAGTGTTAGATTGGACCCTAATATTCTCCAAGGTGCTTAGGAACATGGAATCTGAGTCTTGGGACATGGCTGGGGACCTATAGCAGGCTACAACCTGAATTTCTGTACTACCCAGTGTTAGCTGCACCTGAAGTATCTCTAATGCATTATGTTGGGCTACCAGTCTAGAGGTGTGCGCATCCTTTATGAATATGGAAACACCACCACCTTTGGAGCTTCAGTCCAAGTTCAATGAGTTATAGCCTGGTAGTGCAGGGGTGCTTTCTGCTGCCTTGAACCAGGACAAATGTCAATGTTCTCCATTTTAAGGAGTGCTCTGAGTGAGTGCATTTTGAGATTTAGACTTCTAGCATTTAGCAGCATGACCCTCAGATTGCATTTGTTTGTAGCTTTATGGTGGTAATTTGGTCTTTAGAACACAGCCTAAAGAAGGCACTATAGAGGTGGCAAGAGCCTTGGCCAGTATCTGGAAGCCCGAGGGTGACAGATGCAGAAGCATCGAGGTCTGTCAATCATGTCAAGTAGACAGATACTGGAGCTCCTTAGAATGACAGCAAAAACTTAGCCAGTTGTTGAAATCAATCATTTTCTGCTTGTACTGTGGTATCATTCTGGGTGATGGTAGATGTTGCTCAGGGCTAGGGTCATATCCACCTGGGCTACATAATCCGAGAGCTCCTCCATGTCTCTTTTCATGTAGTCCAGGAAGGGACATCTCAGGTCATTCACACCCACATGTACAATGATAGAGTCATATTTGTATCTGTTGTGGAGGATCCTGGCACCTGACAGGCAGCTGACTGTTACTTTCTTCTTATTCAACCGTGACCTATGACTAGTGAGTGGTGACTAGTGTGCTGGGCATGCTGTTTGATTAGTGTTGTGTTGTGGTGGGTGTTTCTGCCTTGGAGGTCTCTGCTGTTTGGGTAGATTTTTATTGAGAGCCTCCATGAAGGTGGGTGTGTGGTTTGTGTTTTATGTGAAGGCAGTGCTGGTGTGTGTTCTGGAGGGCTATGTGTTCCACATGGTGTGGTGCAAGTGTTGACCTTGTCCTCTTGACCAGCTATTCTGGTCTTGGCTGTAGAAGGCATGGCTTCCAATTTGGATATATAAGTGCATCTCTCACAAGTCTGAGTGTTGTGAGGTAAAAGGAGAGGGTTGTCAGTCTCAGGATGCCCAAGTTCACCAGGTTAATAGGAGAAAGCACAGGGAACTGACCTTTAGACATGCCTGGAGGGGTGGGCATTAATAATAAGTACTGGAGCTGTTTCCTTGTAGAACGTTTAGTGCTAGTAGCACTTTTGTGTGCTACAATAATTGCTACAAGAAGTCTGGTAAAGTGCTAAACTAATAAGCTATTAAAAGTGCAGGAGAGGAGAGAACTTGCAGATCTAAGGGAAAAACTGAAGAGCAGACTTTGGCACCACTCAGAAGCTTACAAACAGTCCTGGACAAATCTGTATCTGGACTAGACTAGTTATAGGAAAGGCAGGAAAAGTGCAAATGCGGGCTTTTAAACCAGAAAGTTGAAAGAGACGGAAAAACCGCCAAATAGTAGGACAAGTTTACAAGCTGAGAAGTAGATTTAGTAATATAAAATAAGACAGAAAATACATATAATTTATTTTATGTGGTTTGGGTCTAATGCTTTTCTTTTTATGCTGGGTATTTTTATTTAATTAATTAATTTATTGATTTATTTACATTATTTATTTATTTTAGGGTGAGATTCTCTGCGATGTACACTGTTTCTTTTTTATTTTGGTTTCATTTTACAGTATATTTATTCTAGGCTGCCTTAACTGTTTTAATAAAAAATTCCTTGGAATTCATCATCAGCAGTCACTGGATTTTTAACAACCACCAGAGTTACAATGAAATCAGGCATATAGGCCTTGGTTTAATGCGTCATCCAAATGCTCAAATAAGAGATATCATACAAGATATTGACAAAGGTTACTAAACACCATATTACAATGGGCACTTACCTTGAAATATGAACAGGATATACAGGTAGATGCTGTAGTAAAAATGCATGTTTCACCAGGCATTTTTTTAGGATTCTCAAATCAAACATAGTCTGACCTGAAGTGCAGTATGAAATGATTTAAGAACTACACACTCATATAACTGATGCTGTTTTGGTTGTGGTAGATCATTCTCAATTCTCTGTGTGCTTTTGTTGTAGACATGAGAGAAAAACAAACAGTACTTCTAAACCTTAAAACAAGGTGGTAATACAATCTAGTGAACCAGTTTCTTTGAAAATAACTGAAAACATTGATATCACAATCTGCTGTCAGAATACAGGCAACGCACATATGCCCATGTGGGCATTGATCCCTGTAATGTATGAAGCCATTTGTACATGTTTTATCTTATTTTCAATATTACTGGAGTTTCGTATCTTCAAATGCTGTTCTGCTTAAATCAGCTTATTCTTACATTTATATCCATTTATTATCATCTCCACTGACCATACCAGGATATCTGATGCATTTCTATATGTTTTGCTGTATTCTGGCTTAAGAAATAACAATATATAATGTACTGGCATGTAATGATACCTGACCTGTGCAGCTGATTCATTTGACTATTTTTCAGTGTAGGAAATCTAAATTAAAATGCTAAGATAATGCATTTATCAGGGCTGTTGAAAACCTTTGTCCCTTTTGCTGGATATTACGTACTGTCAAATATACAAAATGTAATGCAGTTTGAATAGCTATAATGTTTTATTAGCATTTTTCTCATCTGACAAATGATTTGCATGAATAAAAAGTGCAGCTATTTTTCTTGATAACTAGAGACAGTGGGAGTTTGTGCTGGGGTTGGGTGGCAGCTCAGAAAATTGTATCCCCTGGGTATGGCTACATTTTGCAATGATGAGGGCAATATTAATTAATTCCTATAATTACAGATGAAAAAGGCAGTAAAGGTTTCCATGGGAATGCTCAGCACAATGTCAGTCATTTACTTGAGAACTCTGTGCAGTGATTGAAATGTGATTACATTAAACTAACATCTTACTTTTTGACTATTTCGGCTGCAAATGGAAGTGTGCTTCAGGGAGTAATACATTTGTCAGTTTACATTTGAAACAGAATATCCTAGCTGTGATTTAGATCTTCAGCTTATTTCTTAGGAAAGTAATGACATCTCCATCACATGAAGTTAGTAATGAAGTTAAAACTTTATACATCAGTGAAGGTCATTTAGCAGGTGAGAACTGGCTCTGGTGGCCATCCGCAAAAGTGAAGTTAAAGGGAGCATGTGGAAGGGTCAGTGGTGTTATGAATTCACCATCTATTTAGGAAGACAGTTACTCTTTATTGTGCTAATCACAGACACTGTAGATGGGAGATGAGATGCAGTTTTGAATCGATGATATGATGGACGGTAAGAAGCGTCTCTAAAAGTAACAAAGTTCATTGTCTGGAAAGAAAAGTGACATCTCAGAAAATGAAAAGTGATGTATGTGGAGAGTGAGAAAGTGAAGACAGAATACACGAAGGGATTAATCTGGAAAAGAGACATGAAACTTGTTACAGATCGACACCCACACTAACATGGGGATGTGGAGGCACCATTAAGGTGCATGATTATTAGGCTGGAATTTATAATGGTGTTACACACCATGTACAGGAGTTACAGTCTGTAGGTGAGGTACATGGATGTAGTGTTGACACTTTAAGTGACTATAGTGTGGAATGAAGCCCTGACTACAATTCAGGTCACCTGCATTTTGGCTGATATTGCAATGGGGAGGAGGATAGGTGTGTCTATCCTATGGGCCCAGACATGCTAGAACATCATTCAGAGGGCTCTACCAGAGGCTGGACTCAAAACATATATGGTAACATCCTGGGACAGTGGAGGAAACTGAGTACAGCCAGCCCGCATACACTGTAGCATCAGTACACAGTCTCAAGATGTTAACCCAAGAATGTTTTCACATATAGATAGATGTCTGCCTCTTGCCAGCCCATCTTATGACTTGCTGGTGGGAATCTAGCCTAGCAGAGCATGCTTTTGAACAGGACCTCTCCCAGGTGGGGACCCCCCTGGTGAAGGTACTTTGGGGGGTGTTGCCAGTAAGCTGCTGTGAGAAAAACATTGATATATTATGGTATGAATGAAGGCCATAACAAAGCAAAGAAGAGACACTCATTCCTACCTGATTCAAAGGCACAAGATTCCATTGTACGATATGTGCTGCATAGTGCTGTAAGGGTATAAGAGTAGTTATACCATAACAGACTGGTTTAAATGGTGGTCTAGATGTGTCACACAGGAGGAAAAGAAGTGTGAATAAGGTGCAATGAAGAAGGAAGTTATTCAAATAGCAGGACACCCTAACCTACCTGCATATATATTACTAGACCTATTATTAAGCCTACATATAATCCAAGGTTCTAGGAGGCAAGATGGAAAATCAAAGCAGTAGCCGGAAGATGCAGTTCCCCAAATAATGTAACAGTTATTATCTGGCACAGAAACCTTGGACAGATGTAGGTTATACTGAGCAATTATTTAATGCTGTAGAATGTCCACTTCCACTCTGTGCCAGCTGTGCTAAGAGCTGCACTTGTGACATGGAAACCCGCATGCCACTCCCAGAAGGAAAACTATCCTTTGCCTGCCTGGCCCCTCCTATTTTCTTTTATCAAGTTTAGGTATTATGGGATACTTTGGTTACAGCTCTTAAACAAACTGAAGTGAGTTTATCTTGATCAGTTTTTCAACCCGGATGTCCATTGGCAAGAGCTCTAGCACAATAACCACAATAAAGAATTGACTTAGAACAGTGGAGACAAATCTTAGGGAAAGTCTATTTTGTAAAGAACATTGTTAAAACACTGCCACAATTAATATGTATAGTTTTGCATTAATGGGTGTGTAGATAGAACTGGGCATAACATTTATGCAGCTGGAATGTGGCTTTATGTGCCCTTTATCCATGCTTGTCTGTCCAAGGTTTCCCTGCTGACTTGAATCCGTTTTCAGATTCTGAGCTGTGTCTCCAAGGCGCAATGACTCTTCCTGTTTTGGTTATTGATCCCCTTGGCCTTTCTGCAGCATTAGATGTTACTACACATATTGGTCATGTACATGTCTGCTGTCATTTTCAGTCTTTCTTTATAAGTACCTTAACACATTATGTAACACATTTTAAGTGCCTTAACACATTATGTAACACATTTTAAGTGCCTTAACACATTATGTAGCACATTTTAAGTGCCTTAACACATTATGTAGCACATTTTAAGTGCCTTAACACATTACGTAACACATTTTACTCATTAGTTCTGTGCCTTTGAGTGACATGACTAAATTAGTCAGTACCAGAGGTTCAGTATGTAGCCCAGTGACACCACAAGGCTCTGGCTTCTAGACTCCGATGAGGTACCTTGGGTACATGTTCCACTGGTGACATTAAAGAGTACCATAAGGAGAAGGCTGCCATCCAGCAGTACTCATGTTAAGGTGAGTTGTTAAACTGACATCATATTTTCCTGTGTTGATATTAGCTTTGGTGATGTTAAAGAGCCCATTACATGCTTCAGAAAAAGAGAAGGGACATAATACTTTTATTAAAAGCATTCAGTTTATACACTCACATATTTAAAAATATCAAGAGGAGAAAACAAGGAAAATTACAAACATAGACAGAAATAATAAATCAGCAGAATCATCTACATATTACCATAATCAAAATAAGGACATATATTTAAACATAGTCCATGTTATACAGAAATAAAACCCTAGATGTGGTATAGGAAGTCCAGGTTCAGTAAGTAACTGCCCAGTGTTAGCTCTAACCTGATGAGGTGGTCCAACCCCGTCCAAACTGTGCATCACACAACAGACAAACTGTGCATCATACAACAAACTGTGCATCATACAACATAATTATTCAGCTGTCATGTGCAAGCATGCATTTCACAATAGGTGGCATTCTGGGAGCTCATGGACATTAGGCTTCAGTGGAAACTAGCAGGTAGATCAATGATAAAAACATTTGTTCTCATTACAACACACATCTAGTATGGTTCCACATGCAATGAGGGTACAAAGGAATTAGGCAGGGGGCTTGATGTGCAGCAAGCAGTTTGTACAAAAATGACCTAAAGAAAAGAAAAACACATACATATGTCAGAAGGAAAATTCCCATATTATCATATGCTATATATATGGCTTCCAGAACCAAAAGTAACTCTGAAAATATAAACTAATACATGCTTTTTGTATACAATCAGTATTACTTAAAAACCCTTTCCCCTCAGTTTTACGTTAATATTCCATGATTCTTCATATCTTACCTTGTTATATATTGGTTTATGTCTTCACAATTTTTTTTTGCATCCCATTTCTTATTTCATGTAAGACCTTTATGTCTTCATCTAAATATATAAAATGAAATCATGACTGGTTTCTCGTCTTATTTTCATTCATTTAGTATCTTTTTTTTATATTTATCCTTCTTTCATCCTCCATGTTCTTGTTCTAACTGATTCTTTCAAATAGTTGTTATTTGGTTGAGAAACTTCTTAATCAGTGAAATAGTATGATCTTCACAGCATGCCTTTTGTCTTGGTGTTCTTCATATGATTCAGAGCTCACATCTCCTTTGTGATGCCTTTTGTCTTGGTGTTCTTCATATGATTCGGTGCTCATATCTCCTTTGTGAGAGTTCCTTATTAGCAGAATATGATATCTGTTTATAATGGAATAAAATGAGATCCCAGATAGCGGAACATCACATGGCTTTTGGGTCTAATGACTTTAGTGATATTTCACTGGTTCCCTTGCCTCCTTATGTACTTTTCTTAATACGTTTGTATAATTTGTAAGTATCAGACAGCTATTTCATGGCAGAAGAGAACAGGAAGACCTTGAAAAGGAGTAAAAGAGGGGACATAGGAACAGCAAATAAGGAAGGAGTGGAAAGAGAGGAAAACAAAAGTATAGTGAGGTAAGTCTTTGTCACTTATTAAGAAACATTCTGGTATCCATTTAAAGGTCATAACCATGGGTCCCTCTGCTATGAGCACTTTGATACACTTCTGTAATTTGAACCAGTTGTTACAAAAGTGGTATGGGCACATTTATCCCTGCCCAAATGACATCCAACAGCATTAGCTATTGCTTTGTTATATAAGTGATGTGCTTAAAATGTTCTTCTAATCAGCAAATGACCATTTTTTACTGCCTAAATTACTATACTTTTTTAAAATGGTGGTGATAACAGAAGTTTACCTCAGCTGTTGTCAAATGTATATTAACAGCCTTGAATAAGGCTTCACATTTATTTATTTAACATTTGTTGACAGGGAAAGTCTGACTAGGAACAAGCCTATTTTCAGTGGAGGCCTGGTAAATGCTCCAGATGCATATCTTTAGAATGCAGCAGGAAACTGGAGCACCAGGAGGAAACCCATGTGAATGCAGGGAGGACATGCAGACTCTTCACAGAAGGTGCTCCAGCTGAGAATCAAACCAGAGAACCTCTTGCTGTGAGGTGACAACATTACTGCTGCACCACTGTGCCACCCGCATACTTCAAAAATACATTATTCCACCTTCATGGAGATACACATTGATTACACCTATTTTAAAAGAAAATAAAAATCCCAACTTGTGTAGTTCATACAGGCCTATTTCACTTCTAAATAATGATTATAAAAATTTTATGTCTATTCTGGTTAACAGGATTAAAAAATCTCTAACTCAAGTCATTAATGAGGATCAAATGGGGTTTATTCACAATAGACACACTCAAGACAACATACAAAGAATTTTAACCATTATAGATCTCTTAAATAGAGACAAAGCTGAAGCTTTAATAGTAACATTAGACATTGAAAAGACATTTGACTCACTAAATTGGGATTATCTTTTCAAAATACTATAAATTTATAATTTCCCCTCAAGATTCATTCATTTAATAAAAAACATTTATAAGGATAATCTAGCTTATGTAAAATTAGGCCCTTTCACATCTGATGTGATTAAAATTACTAAGGGTACCAAACAAGGATGCCCTATGTCACCACTGTTGCTTGCATTAGCAATTGAACTTTTGTCTTCCACTATTCGTCTTAACCCTAAAATTAAAGGTACTGAAATTAATAATCAAATTCATTCCAAAATTATGCTCTTTGCTGATGATATTCTACTCACTTTATTAAATTCAGAAGAGTCACTATGTGAACTAAATTTATTAGCTGAAAAATGTTATCACATCTCAGGTTTAAAGATTAATGCTTCCAAATCGAAACACATGTTATTAAATAATAAAAATAATTAAATTTCTAACATAAATCCAATTGTTGGGAAACAGGTTTCTTCTCTAGATTACTTAGGAATTGTTTTATGTGAAACATTAGAATTAACTCTATCTACAACTCATAATAATATTCTGGGTTCACTTAAATCATTAATAGTGAAATGGAATAAATTATTCCTAACATTTGAAGACATATTGCAGTTAATAAAGATGGTACTTCTCCCAAAGGTAAACTACATCACTTTAGCAATACCTATTATACCTAGTAAAAAAGTTTTAAAAGAATTAAATATAATCTTTTTAAGATTCCTTTGGCATCCCAAAAAAATAGGATTGCTTTCCTAAACCATATTAGACCCTGGGAAATGGGGGGCATAAACTTTCCTGATTTAGAATCTTACACTAAAGCATCTATTCTTAAATCAGTTATAAATTGGATAGATCCCAAAAGTTCTTCCGCTTGGAAAACATTACATACTGCTATTTTTCAGGAAGAAAATAAATTAGCAAAAAATATACAACTGCTTGGACAGAACAATGTACTCTGGAATATCATCTCTATCAACTTACAATACAATTTCACCAAGCCTACTAACCTAAATTATATAAATTACATTTATAACACTTTCCAGAACTTCATAAACAATAATATTGAAATTAAATTATGGTTTCAGTTATTAACTCATTTTAATATTACAAAATACTTTGTTAATAACATTTCCATAAATACTCTTAACTCATGGAAAGAAATAATTTCTCATGTTGGTATCAATGTATAGAAAATCTAACAATCATGAATGTCAACCAGATAATTAATACATTCAATCTATCAAGTAGTGACTGGTTAGTTCTTAATAGTCTGGTATCATATGTGTAGAACAATAGAAAATTCTTCATTTAACTCCATACCTAAATTTATATTTTATCTACATGAAGTATTACACAGAGACTTTAATTGGACAAATTTAACTTCAAAGTTATATAAAATTATTATTAGTTACAAAACAAATTCTAACCAGAAATTTTGGAATTTTATCAATAAAGACTGTTCATTGTTGTTAACCAAGGAATCAAAAATAAACATACTATATTCTATTAAGTTAACTTCAAATATGCAAAGTTGGAGAATCTTTGCATGGAAATTCTTGCATAGAGCCTTTTACACCCCTAATAAAATAGCTAGATTTAAAATTACTAATGAGCCAATATGCTGGAGATATAATCTAAAATGTAATGCTGATTGGTCACATATTATATATGACTGTATTCATATTAAAAACTTTTGGAAGGATATTGGTGAATTTCTGCAAGCCATTTTTACTGACTCTTTCATTT
The DNA here is from genome assembly GCF_019279795.1 of Protopterus annectens. Classification (NCBI taxonomy): domain Eukaryota; kingdom Metazoa; phylum Chordata; order Ceratodontiformes; family Protopteridae; genus Protopterus; species Protopterus annectens. The sequence continues at coordinate 176,956,862 of NC_056746.1, forward strand.
TGTCAAAGTCATTAATTCTTCTGAATAAAATTGAAACCACTACTATGAAAAATAAGGAACTTTATCTTCTTTGGACTATAATGGCTATCTCAAAAAATGCATCACTAGGAAATGGAACTCCTCTATCATCCCAACAATTGATGATTTTCTCATTCTATTGAAAGAAGTAACACTGTTGGAAATTAAAGTCAAGGAAATGAGGATCTTTCCGAAGAAATGGACTAACAATCCTTGGGAGAAAGGTCTCTCCCTAAAAGAGGCAGTCAAAATGGACACAATTTTATCTTCATAAGAAAAGAGGAAGCAAGAATGCAAGTTATAATTTGTTAATGCTTGTACAATAACCTTTATTATTTGCCTGTGTATCTATGATTGTATTCCTTTTGACTTTGTCTGACCTGAGGCCATTGTATATTTTGTAAATAGTTCATTTAATTCACTTTTATTTGATCTGTTATATTTACTATGTATTGTTTTTTAAAAAAAGTTTTCTACATAAAATTATTTGAACAAAAAAAAAGTATAAAGATGTCACTCTTAACATACATTTAACATCAGAAAGTAAAATTATTCTGCTTTACGTCTTCAAACAAATCCATTAATAAGTAACAATGCATCATTCATTACAGACAGTAAATAACAAACCAGTCCTACTGAAGACTGAAAAAGGATGCGTAAATATCTCTAAAATGTTTGACATCCATCTTCCTGTTCATCTCATCCCATGTCTGCCATGCCATGCCTAAATGAGTAATACTTATGACGATTAGGTAATGGTTTTGTATTGCTTCGACTGCTAAATGAGGCAACAACAGGGCTAAGGTCTGATACCATCCCACACTCAGGTATCATAGATAAACTCCCACAGCTAAATGTCAATCCCTGTGTAACTCATTGGATATCAAACTGGCTCACAAATAGAAGTTGGGGAGGTTGGCTCTATCTCCACTGAAAGATCTTTCATGAGTGGCATACTTTAGGGTTCAGCCCTTGGGCCACTTGTCTTTAGTATTTACTTCTTGGAAGTCAAACCTAATATTAAGGATTTATGGATGAACAAGTATGTAGATGACTGTAAACTTTATGCCATCATAAACTCTCCACTGGATGCCAAGATCCCCCGGGATGGTCTCTCCCAAACAAATAGCTGGTGTCAAAACCATGAGCTGAAACTAAATGCCAGGAAGTGCATAGTCATATGATTTGGCCTAGTATAACTCCCTTTGTAACTTTGTAACTATTATAATGACAACAGACCACTGAAAATTGATTTTGTGGTTACAGATATGCAAACCTGTGTCCTTTGATCAGCATGTATCCACTGTTGTGAGGAAGTCCTTTTTCATCTCACAGCTTATATCTAAAAGTATTGCATCCATGTCCAGGGATGTAATAATTCCTCTGGACTCAATACTCATTAGGCCATTCATTGAGTATAATGCCCCTTTCAGTATGTATGTATATAAACACTTGTCACAACTGCAAAGACCGCAATGCTTTCTCACTAAAAAGGGTAGGGCCTAACTCATAAAAACTATGTAGACCATCTCAAAACCTTGTCCCCTTTGTGAGTATTATACAGGAGAGGTGACTTCAGCCTCACATATAGAAACTTCATCAGTACTTGTTCTGTCAGACCTGTTACACAATCAAAAACCAATTTGAGTGTTATCACCCATTCAAGAGATCTCAGTTTGTTCTGCAGTGTAAAAAGATCATGTTGGAGGAATATGTATGTACCACAGAGAATACTGTTTCTGTGGAACCATCCTGCACTCCACATAAAGCAGAGTACTTTTACTCTATTCAAATGTAACTTGCATGAATGGATAGCTAAACACAAATTCACTCCTGGTTTAGCAACCCTCTGTCATGGATAGTGGAAACATGTAAATGTCCCAACAGATCCTTGTTCTGCCCATCTCTGGGTTATTCATATTGTAAAATAGAATAAGGTTAAAAATTGCCTTGGGAATGTAAGGCTAGTCTTAAGATCATCAGAGATCACTAGCCTTAGTAAGTGCCTATGAACCTTATGATTCATGAAATCGATAACACTTGCTGATTATTGTATATGAGATTGAAGACTAGCTCAATGGGTCTTAACTCTCCAAACAGAATTGACTGAGCTCATCTTTTATCATAGCTTAGACACATTGAAATAGCTTTTTGTATGAGACCACTAAGCACTTTAGTAGAGATTTTCTCCTTTCTCCATTGTACAATTGTGGAGTTAGTGTATGTATGCATGCCTCATACATGAGAGGTGCTATGCTTTGCCCCTGCAAAAAAAGCTTATTATAATCTTTAATTATAGGGGAAATGACTGAGTGTTTTTTTTTTAATGATTGAACATTGATTGTTTATATATGAAATATCCTGGTGTCTTTCTTAACTAAAACTGATATCAACAAATTAGATACTCATCATTTCCCCTATAAAATTCCTAAATGCCAAAACTTATTTTCATCATGTTGCTTTAATTATGGTGAATTCATATCAAACAATGTCAAACACATTTAAATAGAAGGGCAGCTGTTTTATTATGCTAAAGTTTGGAACTTAAACCAAAACTGAGACACTGCTCAGCTCCATGGTGCAGAGGGATGGAGCACTATGACTAAGGAGAATGATGTTTTATTACTACCCAGGCAATTATGAAGCTGGGCAAGGAAGGAGGAAGCGTGAAGTGGCATGACCCTCTCACCTCTCCCAGGGGTGGGTGGGTGGTAAAGGTTAATGTGTATTTTTAGGCACAGTTAAATGTGTGATCTGCCTGGTGAAGATTGGAGCGCCTACCTCTCATGCACAGAGGTGAGAGGCAAATCAGTATGAAATAATGCCCCTTGGAAAAGTTAGGGACATCCTCTACTGGTAGCCTATTACATGGTTCTCCATTTGCACATAGCCATGTATGCACAAATTAAGGCCAGGGTGAAAACAAAAAAATAAAAAAAAATACATACCACTCAGTTCTCTCAACTGTCCCAATTTTGGAGGAAGCTTCCTGTTTTCAGGACTGATTTAGGATGTCTATATTTGTGGAAGTGTGTTCCTATTCTTAGGCTTGATATAGCCCTTTTCACAATTTTATGAATTTCTCCTCATCACAAGTGACTTTTCAAGCATTTTAGTACACAGAAAACCACACTACAAGGTCAACATGCTAGTGGCAACAATAATGTAAAGACAGAGGACACAAATCTTACATTTCCCTTTTCTAAACAAAAAATAAAATTACCTTTTTTGGTAACATTTTGTGATGCAGTTAATTAAAATCTACAGATTTTACAATGTCTGTTGGATAATATTCTTATATTTTTCCATAATGTTTCTCACTGTTTTTTCACATATGTTCTCATAATTTCCCACATTGCTGCTGTAAGAGGGAAGTATTATGTGCTATTTGGTATTCAAATTGTATGCTAAGTAGATGTCCAGATTGTTTTTAAGGGCCTTGTTCCTGTTTTTTTTTTTAAATAAAGTTTTTTTATTTAAAAAATTGATTTGGCCAGCATCCACCTGTATTAAATTGCCCTCCTCTTTACTGCTCTACATCCAGGTTGTCTCAGAACTAGCAATTCCCTTTGTATAATCACATTTCAAAATTTTCTTTGCTAATGCAAAAATCATATGGCTTTTATCAAAATTTTTAACAAATATTGAGCTATATACAGATATTTACAATGCTTCTGATCCCCCTATTAACTGTTTTATTAAAAACCTGCCCTTTTAGTCCACATGTTCCTCACTTCCTGCTGTATCTTTCATCAATTCCCAGAGCTTCCACTTTTTTGTGAATTTTATTTGGCCTGTATTTCAAATATATATTTTTCTGTCTCCAATGTCCTTACAATTATCACCATTAGTTCATGTTTGGTTAGTACCTTTCTGATTTTCCATTTTCTTATTATGCTTTTTTCACGGCCAGTAATATGAAAGTGATCAAATTTTCGTACGTATTTTCTCCTATCTGATGTCTCTATCTAGTTCACAGGAAATTAGTTACGCTTAGTGTCCCATAGAATTATTTGAATTAGTCTCTCCACTTCTTTTTCTGTATGATCCTAGTCTCTCACAAGTCCAAAGAAATGTGCCTCAAGTCTCCTCTGTGACCCTGATGACATCTCAACACTTCTCATTTGTTGCTGTAGACATTCTATGTAGCCTAACTGGCATATAAAAATACTTAGTGAAAATTCTAAATTTTCTTGACCCCATAGCTGTTTTGAGCATTTCACAAATTTTGGCCTATTGCTCTTTACTTAACTCACTCTCTAGATGTTCCTGCCATTAATGTGCCTGACTCCATCTATTTATCCATTTATCTTTCAGGAGTCCCTATAGAGTTTACTTATTCGTCCTTTTGTCACCATCAGATTCCATCTCACCTTTATAAGGATATTTATTAATTCTGGTCAACTTAGCTGCCTTTCGTCTTTCTCATCTTTGCATTTTCGCCCTATCTCATAAATCCCCCTGTAGGGTAATTTTTCTGTTTTGGTGAGTTGGTACTTTTCTTATGTATCTTTCCAATTCAATCTTCTCTTTTCTCAAACAGATCCTTCCAGAAATAAACATTTTTCCTCCACTTTGACCCTCTTTGTTTGTCTCTAGTCTTGCTTCCCAAAGGTTGTTTGGTTATATCTATTAGCAGTAACTCAGATTTTCATTTCTTGTATTCCTTATGTCTCAAGGTTTTATTTAACTACTCTAACACCTGTATTTTTTTAATCTCACCTCCTTCCCTCTTTCTTCTCCTCCCTTGCATTGAAAAAAGACATCTGGGTGCCCCCCCCCTTGTTCTATTCAGTAACTTTGGTTTTCATTTCACCTGATATCCCTGGCTCAATAACAGTGCTACAATTCTTAATTGCATTGCCTTGCAGTACTGATATAAATCTGGCAATGCTAACCCTCCCTCTTCCACTGCTAACACTACTTTTTGCCATTGGACTCTTTCAATTACTTTCCCATTCATTTCTCATTACATTCTTCCTTACTTTTTCCCAAAAGCTCCTACCAGGATCTTAATAAAAGGATGGAGCCACATCCAGTATTTGCAGAGCTACAAACATCTTAGTCATCTGTAGTCATTGCCCTATATCAGTTATTACTAACCTCCATTTTTTATCATTTCTTTTATCATTGCTTGTACTTGTTCCCATGTGTTTTTAAGTGACTTCCTTACCAACTTTGCTGTCCAAACTCCTAAATATCTTAGCTTTTCTTGTCACCATGAATATGGGCAATTTCTCCTTTTATATCATTAGACAGACCATAGTTAATTGATAGGGCCTTGGATTTTTGTTCATTTATTTTGTAGCCTTACATTTTTCAAAGCTTTTCAATATAGGAAAAATCTGTCCTAAATATTCTAACGGGCATGTAAGATATAGGATCACATCATCTGCAAATAATGATATTTTCTTCTCTCCCCTTTGCCAACTCCATCCCCTCACTTCTGCCCATCTAATCTTCTGGGTCAGTGGCTCCAAATAAATCTCAAGCAATAGTGGGGAAAGAGGACACTTTTTCTGGTTTCTTTTTCAGTTTTGAACACCCTTGAGAGCTTCAAGGTAAGCATTACCATTACCTTAACTTTGGCTGATAGGTTCCCATATAATCCCTGTATTAGCTCTATAAAGTCTACTCTAAATCCTGTCTTTCTAAGACCTTTGAAAGAAAATACCACTTCACTCTATAGAATGCTATTTCCACATCCATTCCTATCATCAACTACTGCTGCCCCTCTTTTTCAGTCTCTTCCTGTATAGTACTTGTCTTGATGTTATCATCAAAAGCTTGATGACCTTTTATGAATTCAGACTGATTTAAATGTATTACCCCACTGACATTCTAACTAGTCTTTCTGCAATTATTAACACAAACACCTGATAGTCATGCCCTAATATAGAGACTAGTCTATACAATGCTGGGTTGCTGGGGTCTTTACCTTTTTTCAATAATACAGATATTATAGCCTCATTCTTTGATTTAGGCATCCCAATTCCATTTATTCTCAAGGTCCTCATTAAACAACTTTTGCCATATCTTACCTCTCTCTCTCAGCCTCTGATCTCTATTGGCAGTCAATCTGTGTCCAGCATCTTCCCTGCCTTGGCCTTCCCAAACTGTTCCTCTATATCTTGTAGTGTGATAAGCCTGAGTAGTTCTTCATTTTCCTTCCATGTGATTTGCAGTAATTTTAACTGGTCTAAAAAATCTGCTGTCTGTTTAATCCTGTCTGTCTTCTTTATGCAAAGTTTCTTACAAACATCTGAATATCTCATTTAATCCCCATCTGCTGTGTATGGCTTGTTTGTTGGTCTCTTATTCTAAATATACTTCTTTCTATTCTGTCTTGTTGCAACCTACAAGCTAACCACTTCAATTGCTGTGAGGGCACCTCATCTCCTCTTATGTTAAATGTCAACTATATTAAAATTGTTCACTCTAATTTCCTTACCCACTCACTTTCAAGTATTTTCTTTTCATAGTCATCTGTTTCATCTAACTGCCCCCTAGATTCCTGCTTTTCTCTTAATTTCTCCTATCTCACCTTCATTTTTACTTCCATTATTTTACTCTCCTGTAACCTCTCCCTTAACAGTCTTTTAATTGTATCTCAATCCCTTCATATTTCTTCTTGCCTTACCTTTTTTCCTAAGTCTTTCATATAATCAGTGACCCCTTTTTTGTCCTCTTATTGTAATATCCATCCTAATCCCATTTTCCAGTGCCTTTCTCCCTATCTATCTTCTGGTTGCCCAGTTTGGAGTCGTATCATTGCATGGTCTGATACCAATATTGGGGATACATATAAGCACCTCACTAACTCCTGATGTTCCTTGGAAACACAGCATTTGTCCAGTCTAGCTAATGTACTGGATTGGCTGGATCTACATGTAAAAGCTGTAGACATTGTGATTATATCTCCTGTGTCACTCCAACTATAAAACTGATCATGTTTCTGAGTAACCTTCCCTCTACTGGCCACTTCACCTTTCATGGGCCCCCATTAACATTTAGGGGTGTGTTTCACTCCCCTGTAATTAACCCTATAACTTTCGTATATTCTGTTATTTCTATTACTATCTTCCTTATTTCAGAGGCACCCGATTTTAGCTGTATTTGCACATTGCCCAGAGTTATTCTGTTGCATTGCCACCCCTTAATAACTCAAATCTTCCATCTTTGTCTTCTGTCTGCAATTGGGTCCCTCATTTCAAAAAGGTAATTACCCTTTGCTTTTTGCCCTCCACCACATCTGAATGATAGCCTTCCCTGAATATTCTTTTTATTATTTATGTATGTTCTTCCCTCTTTAAATGCATCTCCTTCAACATTATCACTTGGGCATTGGACTGCTTTATCATCTCTATCACTTTGTTAATTTGTGTTTTTCTATCAAACTATTAATGTTCCATAGTAAACTAAGTGCCATACTGTCAACCTGTTGTTAAACTTTCTAACTTTCTTGCCCTGGAATTCTTGTCTTTCCTGCAGCCCCCCCCCCCCCCACCAATGCCAGTCTTTTTTGTTCTCTTCTCTTCAGTTTCTAGTAATCACCCAGTCCTGTATTGTTTCTTATCTTCCTGCCGCCATTACAAAAACCCTTCTCTCTAAAGTTTGTCCCTTGAACTATATACATGTCCTTACTCCATTCCTTAACCACCATGCCTTCCCCATTTCTAAGATGAACAATCACTTTCCTCTGGCATGATTCTTGAGTTTTGGTCCACTAGCCTTCTGCCACTAAAACCCAACTCTCATCCCTTTACTGTTATCCCCCTCTCTGTAATTTGTAGATCTTCACTCTCACTCTTGAATCACCACCAAAATTTTCCTATCTGATCTTATGCTTGTATCACTACCCAGTTTTACTCCAGTCCTTCTTAATACTTTTTTCCTCTTTTTAGGAGGTATCATTTCCTTCAAGGCCCTTTTGTGATGAACAGTTACTTTCCCCTTCATGTGGAGTTCTAGTTGGGGTAAACTTGTTCATCATTTTCAAACTCAGATACTGTCTCTCAGTTCGCTATTTTCCTTAGTCCACTGGCTTTTCACACATTACAATCCAGAGGGAGTTTTCTGTGCTATTCTTGATTATCTAATCCACCCTACTCCTCTGTTCTTAAAATATCAGCTCCTTCCCCTGCTATTGCCACAGGATTGTATCACGTCTTTCCCTTTACTTCCTGACTCTGGGTTCTTATAAACTGTGTGCCAATGTGCCCATATTGAAGCTCAATCCCACCTTGGCATTAAACCACATTGGAGGGTTCACATGTCTGCACCCCTGTCTCCCATCAGTTAATCAACATCTCATCACAGCTTGGTCTCTAAACTATTATGTCATTAGTATCTAATTTCAAAAAGATTAACACAATTTCTTAGAACCACATGAACAGATGCTGAACCCCTCTTGTTTCCTAGATAAGATCTATCAACAAATCTCAGTGAACATTTTTTCTTTAACAAGAAAAAGGGTGATAAAAAATGTAGAAAAGAAGTTTAGTCTCCAGATGAAAAGACCATGTTCATATAAAACCTCAGGCTTTATGTTTCTCTGCTGTATGTTTCTCATTCTTGTTAAATTAGACTCTAGGCTGTAATATCCCTTACAGATGAATTTTAGAGAGATTAACACATTTTTTAAAATAACATATAAACAGCTGCTTACCTTCTGTTTTGTTTTTTTCCAAGATAAAGTTCACCAGCCAATTCAAGGAAATATTTTTTGCCCTGAACATAAGGAGTAGTGATATAAAATGAGAGAAAAGGAACATGCCCATACAACCCCCAAATCTTAAGTCTCTGTCTCTAGCTCCTGTCTTTTTAATCCTCTCTTTCTTCATTTAAAATGCTACTCATCAGGCTGGATATGTCTTCGCTTGCTGCTGTTCCCATTTTTTCTTATTTTTCTCCACCACTCTCCTCTTCTCTGGCATTTCATTTTAGAAACCAGGACAGCTGTCAGTGGCCATCTCTCTGTCCTCCTCAACTGCTTCATCTCTAGCCCATTCTCATCTCTGCCAGGTGTCTGTGTCTGCTCTGCTTACTCTGTGCTGCTACTTTACAATGTTTATCCTCCCTTTAGGCTTGTTATGAATCTGGGACAGTTTTAGTATCTGTTGGGATGTCAGTTTTCATCATCGCAGGGTGCTGCATTCAAAATTTCCATTGTGTCTGCTTCAATTCCTTAATTACCAGGACGAAAGCACTTCATCTTTGCCTGGTAACCAGACAAAAGTTTTGATCCACAAATACTCTCTTATCCCCCATCAGGAGCACCTTCCCTTTTTTCCAAAGTTCTGAAAACAGTCTTTCTTTTAGTTGTTAAGGCTGTAATCTAATAACTATTGGCCTGGAAAATTATGTTGTTCTCCCTTGTGCCACATACACCCTGTGTGCACTTTCAATCAAGATTTCTTCTTTAGGCAGACCTGTCCATTCAGTTAGGCATTTAATTGGAAATGTCCACTCCCTCTGATTTATTCATGAAGTGGAGATTAACTGTCCTTTCTCTGTTGTCCTACTCCATCAGCTTCTCTTTGCTTTCTTCTTGACATACCTTTAGGGTCTTTCAGAACTTTCAGAATTTTGAGTGTTCTAATATTGAACCCTATTATTCAAAAATTTAAAACATCGAACATACAGAATAGTGAATTTTTTCATAGGGAAAAAATTTGCTGTTCCAAAACACATACACACAACACAAGCACACCAAACAAACAGCAATCCACACGCACACATACACCTAAACTCTTACACCTAACCCTACACTAAACTATACATACACCACTAACTATCCACTTACCTTAACCCAAACCCTAACCCTAAGGTCCATCACTATCGCACAGTCACCTCACCCGAGCCCTAACCCTAACTCACCTACCCTGCCCTAACCCTCACGTCCACACAATCGCAAACTTACCTGACCCGCACCCTAACCCTAACTCACCTAACCTGTCCTAACCCTCACGTCCACACAATCACACACTTACCTGAACCCGACCTGTAACTTTCCACAACAGCACTGAAAATACCGAAGCAACAGAAACAGACAACCAAATTCTTTCCCTAGGAAAAAAATTCAGTTTTCTGTTTCTTCGATATTTTCAGCATTTGTTGAAAACAGGTCGATATTAGAACACTCGAAATTTTGAAAGTTTGGTGTTCTAATATAGACCCTACCTTTAGTTCTACCAGCTTTGATGCATGTTCATTCTCTTTAGTTTTCAAACTTTCTCTTTCCCCTTTATAGTTATTTAAGGCTACATTCAGATCCTCTGATCTTTTTTTTTTCAGTCCGTAATGTATTACCTGTGATGGTTTCATTTATTTTCTTCATTTCCATGTAAACCATTTCTATCTTTTCATTCACCTCTCCCATGATGTGTTTGCTTGTAGCCTCCTGGCCTTCACTAGCTTGAAGGCTGCTCTCTCTGTTCTTTTGTGGGTTGATCTTTGGTTTAGACTCGCAACTGCTCCAAACTCTTTTTTAGTACCGAATCTTATTGTTTTTCCACAATCATTTTTATCACCACTGCTATTTTCACCAATGCCAGGCTTATTGACTATAACTGCCTTGTTTAGCAGACCTGATTTCATACTGATGCAAACTTTGTGAATGCTTGCATTATACAATACAAATGACTGATAGGTCCTCCTCTTTATTTGTTTAATTCTTTGGTTTAAAGAGCTGATTCAAACAAGGAAGGCATGAGGAATTGAATGTCTTTAACTCTTTTATCCCATCAAATCCACCTTTCCAGCTACTTTTGCTTTAGAACTTTGGGTCAGAACACTATGCCATTTTTGTTTTTCTTTATTCATTTGCTGTTTTGTACTGGACAAGAAAGGTATACCGTCTAGCTGATCTTTATATAGAACAGCCGTCACATATTTCTGTTAAACCCATGCAGTGAGGTATGTCTATGATGTTTAAGCAAAACTGATGGCTCCAGGAAAATATTACTAGTTAAAAGTAACTCGCAAAATATTTACCAGATAGAAAACAATTCTGGTACATTTCTTGCACTAAACTTTGAGTATTAATTGATAAACAAGTTCTTTCACAGTCATTTAAGTATTCAATAAACTTGCATGGTTGTCAGAAGGTGGCAGGGTTTTAGAGCATTTCAAGCTTTGACCTATGCTAATTTTTTTATGTTAAAAGTGACACAGCAGTGACTAATTTAAAGTATACTCCACTGTGCAGACATTTCAACACTGTCAGAGTCATTTTTTCTTTCTAGCACTCAGTCCAAAGTCACTGCAATTGTTTTCTTCCAGATTGATTTAATTAGTTATTCATGGCTTTGTTGTAGTGCTGTATTGAAATACAGCTGTAAATTAGATACTTTTATGACATTTATAGCAGTCCGCCAAGGCATTCTAAAAGTCATGCCATCAGATCAGTTGCCACTTGTCTGACACTTCTCGTGACAATATTATTGTAAACAAGTGCTGTATGAGGTGCACTTATATGAAGATCATGATATTTTGCAGTAAATCATAAAATTTAGTATCGGTGATATATGTCCATTATTCAAAACCTATTCTACAGTCAGTCTTTGTATATCTCTCTCCCTCTCTCTCTCTCTCTATATATGTATATATATATATATAAATATAAATATATATATATATATATATATATATATATATATATATATATGGGTTTAGGACACATGCTCGACTAGCATATGTCCAAATCAAAGAACATCAAACACACATACATGAAAACACTTAACACTGAAAAGCACTTCCGTGTATGTGTAGTTCAAAAAAAAAAATCTACGTTTCTGCAGGGGGGCTTTGCCCCCCCCTACTTTATTATTTTCACTTCGAGATCGCACTACAGTGGGGAAAAAGGAATTTTCCCTTACCAGCACTGTAGTCCGATCTACGAAACAGGCACACATACATGGAAGCGCTTGTCGATGTTAAGCACTTTTGTGTATGTGTGTTCGATGTTTTGTGATTGTGACATATGCTAGTCGAGCATGTGTCTGGTTCCCATATATATATATATATATATATATATATATATATATATATATATATGATAATGTACTCCAGATTTCATTCTCTGTATTTTAATTTTTACACCACGGTTAATGAGTTTATTTTATCTAGTATTTTTCTGTGACATGTCCTTAGCTTATCCATGGTTTATGTGGGGGCTTAGGAAATCCAGATGACATTAGCAGAATTTCCTAGAATGTCACAAGACTGGACACAAGTATCTCACCATTTAGATTCTGAAGTTTGATCACTGAATGCACTAACTGAGAATGATTACACGATCCGAATGAACTAATGAAAGTCAGTGTTGTCTTCTGTTTGTGTCACAGGGAACAATGCAATCACAGGCAGGACCTCATACTGTCAAAGATGTTGGGGCCCTGAGCTAGATAATGCAAGGCCATGGCACACTGCAAGATGTTGAGGCCCTGAGCTAGGCAATGCAAGGCCATGGGGCACTGCAAGACATTGAGCCCCTGAACTATGCAATGCAAGGCCATGGCACACTGCAAGACACTGATGCCGTGAGCAAGGCAATGCCAGGCCCTGCCACACTGCATGAATTAATCTGTAATTTGAACATTGTACATTAAGAAGCACAATTTCAGGCCATGGAAAGTATCATTATGGACTTCATAAATAAAGACATAAGTGACTTCCAAACCCTGGATCCTACCCAATTCAGCTTTGTAAAGGGCAGGTCCTGTCTGTTAAACCTGGTGGATTTCTTTGAAAGTGTGACCGAGGCCATTGACGAGGGAAAACTGTGCACACAGTCAAAAAAATCAGCTCTAACTCAAACTCCAAACTCCACAAATACAGAAAAAGCAGAAGAAGCTTCAGGAAAACCAAATTTAATAGCCACAAGGTTAGCGCTTTCGTCTCTCCAACTTATCACACTTCCAAAGGAGACTTCATGCTATTGGGTTTCCTGAAGCTTCTTCTGCTTCTTCTGTAAATCTGTGCACACAGCATATCTCAACCCAGGTAAGGCTTTTGACATAATCCCACATTCAGGCATTATTGCTAAATGTAGTAAACTGAATGTAAACCCCTTTGTTTTAAGATGGGTTGCCAACTGGCTCATAAACCATACACACACTATCAGAGTGGGTGACTCCACATCAACCAGCAGACCTGTTACCAGCGAAGCGCCACATGGGTCAGTGCTGGGCCCCCCTACTGTTTGGTATATACTTCTCAGAAGTTCAGGTCAAAACTAAGGGATTGTGGTTGATCACATTTGCAGATGACTGCAAACTAGGTGCAATCATGGAATCCCCAAATGATGCTAGTATACTCCAGGAGGGTCTCATGCAGACCAAAGACTGGTGCATTAGTCACGGTCTCAAACTGAATGCAAAGAAATGCATCATCATTCCCTTCAGCCCAGACAATGTCCCCTCACACTGTCAAATTAACAACAATACCTTAAGCACCCATGAAGTAGTAAGAGACCTGGGATTACAGGTTTGAATGTGACCTTAATTTCAACCACCATATGTCTACTGTAGTAAGGAAAGCTTTCTACATACCATACTTGATTAGAAAAGCCATCATCTTGAGAGCAAAACAAGTTATAAAACCCATATACTTACCACTTATATGGCCCATAATTGAGTATAGCACCCTATTTGGCATGTACTGCACTAAGCACCTGCAGCAATTAGAGAGACCTCAGAGGTTTCTAACAAAGAAGATCAAGTGGCTCCAACATGTGCCTATACAGACCGACTAAAGTCCCTATCAGTATACTCAGTATCATATAGACTTGTTAAACGAGACATATGCCTGGCTTACAGAGCAATCTCAGACCCAAACCTAATGAACTTGCTGCATATTTGTAAATCAAACGGGACTAGGGCTACCCATTCCAGGGACCTAAGTATGGCATTCAACTTAAATAGGACATGCTGGAGGAATAGATTTATCTCCTGTGTCTTTGGAACAGGATACCAATTTATGACAAAAACAGAGGACCTCTATGACACTGTTCAAGAGGAAACTAGATGACTGGATGGGATACCATAACTTCTTACCAGAGATAACACCCACAACCCTCCTGGACACAGCCAGTCTTCAATAAATGCAGTCTTGGGTATTGACTACCATTTATATGGTATTACATTGTGATGAATTAGCTAGCCTTAAAATGACCTCTGGGTCGCTAGCTTAGTAATCTCCTATGATTCTATAATCATGTGATTCAGGTACCACAGCAAAAATGCATAATTAAGACTTCATTATGTGATGGTTATTATACTGTCTAAAATGTTATCACTGCATCTCTTATCTAAAGAGAGCTAGCAGTGTTCAAGCACAGCATCAGAAGACCACACCTCTAAGTAGTTTGTAGATGGTTCTGGAATGTATCATTAGTGCTTGGTACTATAGTGTGGTGTGGTCTGCAGTGTGTAGTATTTGTGGAACAGCTGTGGTAGCTCACTGTATTCTGCTGTGTGCACTGGGTTCAAACACCAGTGACATCAGTTTGTGTTCTTTATGAATGTATTGTGTCCCATTGACATATTTAGATGTTAACTGTTTTTGATAGTGTGCGCTGTCTTCTAGGTACTATGTCTTTAATTATTCTTAGTCTTTGGACATCACATTAGGACTCAGAACTAGTCACAGATCACACATTTTGGGGGTTTGCCAACAGACATATCAGTCTTTGGTAGTATGCATCAGGAGCTTTTATTAGTTTTCTTTCTTCTGATCTGAGTCATTATTATTATTACTGGTCAAGTGCAAATGGTTTGGTGTCTTTTTTATTCAGCAATATAATACTTCTCATGACTGTGGATTCATACCTCTCAAGTGTACCTCTTTATGAGGAACATTCCTCATTTGGAGTCTTAAAATGCTCAGGTTCCTCGAAGTTCCATATTGAAAGGATCAGTCAGACATTCAGTGTTAGGAATTATTTAAACTGATATCCACAGTAAATAGTACTGAATTACATTAATTCAGAAAAATAACTTTTTATACATATACTATAACGCATTCTAACCGTCCTGTGAGCTTTCTAGTGGAAGTTGTTAGTAAGTGTTTCACATTTTGCCAGTTTGTTCCACATTATGATAGGCAGTGTTCCTCATTTTTTCCCAAAATGTTTTTATTCATTTTATAAGACAATAACTTAACAGTATAGTAACAAGAAAAAAACAAATAAACTATATACAATGTCCATAGCAATAAAAAAGCAATATATGTAGGAGAGCACTTAATATTTCTCTAACAGATTAGATCATTTTGTCCAATCAATTAAATGATGAGTTATGTTGTTAGTCCTTGCTTTTATAGTAGCGATCACATTCTTACAATTTTATTTTACATGATGAATAAACTCAACTTTAAAATAACAATTTTCCTTGCAAAAGAGAGGATAGACCATAGTAAAAATGTTTGTTTTTTAGGAATGACTTCAGGAAAAGGAACACTGAAAAGGATTGCACTTAGGAAGGTGGCAGGATGGCAGATCCTCCATTAGCTGCCAAGCAATCATGAGGTGCATTTTCTTTTTCTATCATTTTCATTCCCCTTACTGATTCTAGAAACATAGTGCCATTACTGGTGAATGACACTTTCCTGTCACATACCAGGACCCAGGTATATTCTAAACTTTTTGCACTGTATTTTAAATGTCTCTATGCCAGGACTTCCTCCAGCAAATGCTAGGGGCACTTCTGCAGTGTAGTGGATACTGCCCTGCCCTTGAATGCTCAGTTCTGCCTCTATAATGGGCACCACCAGTGTACAAGATATATCATGAGCCATGGCTAATAGTAGTGCAGAAAACATGTAAACCTCTGAACATTTGGGCTGGCACTAACAGTTCAGTATTTCAGGTAACTAGAGCACTGATCCTCTTGGATGTTTTTCAGATTCAGCCTAGGAGTACATACTCAAAAAACATATAACCGTGGGGGGGAGCCTAGATGGCCAACTGGTAACAGCTTTTTTCTTGAGCTCCACATCAGTTACTAAGAAACAGGGAAATTATTATTTAAAAATTCTATTATTTGCTCTTTAAAGTTGTACAATCTGTTTTAGAACCTGTAATCTAATAGATCTTCAACTTTGGAGCATTTTCTTAAAGAATTTCCTGTCAAAATTGATGATTATTTAACCGAACAGAGATGAGCAACTGAAAATCCTTACATTCTGACTCCTCACTAAAAAAAGAGATCCAGTCTATATCTACCACTCTCCAAGAATTATCCTTAAAGATGGATTGATTTACTGAAAACCTTGAAAACTTAAAGATAAACTGTCAACAACAAACTGATGTTTTGAAGGAGATCCTCCAGCAACAACAATCTAAAATTCTGGACATTGAAACTTCACTGAGTGATATAGATGGAAGACTTAAAGAAGATGAATCCCACTGTGAATTAATTCTGCAACTAAACAACAGTGGAATAGCAGGACAGCAACAGAGGTTTACTGAGAAGAGCTTAAATGTCTTGCTTAATGTATTAAGAATGTAATAACAATTGCCTAGAGACATAATGTTAAAGCTGTCCCATATCATTAAAAGTGATTTGAGGAAAATAAAACATAAGCTCTTGACAGAAGAGGAATAAACTACAACAGATGATATGATATTTTGTACTTTATAGAAATACAGAAATTTTATATAAGCCAAGCCAAAACTGCAAAAAGTTCAAAATCCTCAACCCCACCACTACGGTGAAAAAAGAAAAACTGGGTTTGCAGTCTCATAGTGAACATAGTGAACAGGAACTTATTAATTCCAATTCCTGGTTTTGGCATCATATCCATAGTTCACACATAGTTACACATGAATGTCTATAATTATAATGTTGTTCAATTAGTGGGGAACAGTAGAGTAAATGGGAAAGTTACTTTATAGAGAAGCATCATTTAAAAGGCACTTTGTAGAGAGCGAGACAAACAATTTGAAATAGCTTTGCAGACCGGCTGACACGTACAGAATGCTTCTCTGAGTAAAAAGCAGTTTCCTTCCCTTTAAATATGCCTGCAGTTGCTTAATTCACTAAGTTTCATCCCATATAGGTGAAACCTGTTTGAATGCAGACTGAGTAATGGGGCATGTTTCCCTTGTACATCTGTACTTGGTTTATTTGGAAACAAAAACGGTGATTTGTTAATTAATGTTGGCATCGCTGCATGGTCATCAGAAGCTCTCTAAACATCTGAGCAGATAGAAAACACTATTTGAACAGTTTTAGTTTCCCTCAATCATTACCACTTGTAATTGTACATAGTAATTCCCTGTTCTCTTGCCCATAATTGTAGTATTGTAGTGTTGTCTAGTTATTAGAAACAGTAGAGTGATATGGGAAATTATTATACACGGATTGGTCTTATTGACATAATTTGTAGCTAACTCTTTGTTTTAGAGTGCACAATGACCTTTATACTGATGTTAAGCTGAAGAGGCATATAACTTGATTCAGTTGACATAAACTGTATGCTTTGCTGAGAAAGGCCCTCCCTGATAGTGAGGAAGCAAGTGAGATTTAGAAAGTACAATGGAATGTTACCTTGATTTATAATATAATTAAATCTTGAAAGTATGGAAAACTGCAACTAGCTATGCATCTAATTATCATCATTAATGAAATTTGGACTACTTAAAGTTTCTCACATTAGAGAGACTTATGTTTAACTACTCTCTCTAAGTAAGTCTTTATGTACTGATACTACCTCTTCTTAGCTGTTAACATATATTGACTAATAAGATGCTTATTAGACCAGTAGTCAATTGGATTATACTAACATCATTTTACTTTTACAATAAAAATGGAGTGAACTATAAGGTTTTTTGGAAATAGTCACAGTTTGACTTACAATATCTCTAGCTTAGAATTGCCTTGATAACATTTTCCTTATTTATTGTCAGTCATGTTAGTATCACATGCTTGGTGAAGAGTGCAATGTATTTAAGCGGCTCTTAATTCATCAACATGTTTAAACTTATTATTGTCACTATAAACTGTCCTCAAGTGCTGAACTACTGTTTTACTGATTTATTCTAACTAATGCTAACATTGTTTATTTATCTATTAATTCTAATAGAAGTGCTTACATAATCAATTGTTGTTTGAATACTTCTCTTTTGACAAACCTTCTCATACATATCCACTGTTAAGCTATTAATTATTTGACTCTGTAAGGATTCATACAGTAATGAGAATATGTTCCTTTTCAATCAAACAGTGTTTTTATTAGTGATGTCTAAAATGCACTGATTATACTCAAAATTATATGTTACATCAATTTATTGTTGTTCTCTCGTACCAATTAACTTATAGAATTTCATTAGAATACATACTCTGGAGCTTCAAGTTGGGCAATTTTGTTCAAATCTTTGGAATGATGGTTAATCTGACTAGATATCTTTGTTCTGTCAGATTAGGAATGGTTTTCATTCCATGTCAGTTAAAGGATTTACTGAAGCTTAATCACTTTTTTATTTTATTTTTTTTCCTTTTTCAGGCCTCAGTCTAAGTTTAAATTATATGTTTTAATGGGAATTAGCAATTTGTCATCAAAATATAATCTTTCCAGGAAGGATGCACAAGATTTAAATATTACAAATGCTTGCTACTATATCATTCTAGCATTCTTAACCTTTGAGTAAATAAGGTGGATTTGACCCTTCTTTCTCTAAATGTTAATGGCTTAAATAACCCTAGGAAAATATTTAATTTACTAAAATACTTGAAATTAAATAAAGCACAAGTAGTTTTTTTACAAGAAACTCACTTTAAAACCAATGATAGCTTTATTTGGAATCCAAATGAATACTTAAAACTATCCACTTCTTCACACACTAAAAAAACTAGAGGAGTCTTAACAATGTGGAAGAAAAACATTATCTTTCCTCAAATTATTTACAATTATGAAGATAAGGAGGGTCTCCTATCAATTATAATAATAAAATTTAGTAACAGAATTTGGACATTAGTTAATGCTTATTGGTTTACTGGAATTGGAGTAAAAACAATAAAAAAACACTTAGAACTTATCATTAAAAATACTAAGGGTATTCTGATTCTAGGAGGAGACTTTAACTGTTTACCTAATGATTCAGAAACCTCTGACAAAATACCTGTTCATATTACCTCTATAGGGAAATATCTTAAAAAATGGACAGATAACTTAACAGCTACATGATTTATTTTATCTCAAAAATGATAACTCACTAGAATTCTCTCACTGTGATTTTAGACATAAGACTCAGACTAGAATTGATAAAACGTTTATATCCTAAGATCTAAAAGCAAAAATATCAGTTTTTACAATAACCCCGATGCCCTATGTCTGATCATAATGCACTCATTTGTAATCTTCAAATGGATTTTAAGAAATTGTCTTTCACTAAAAGAATTCCAGCCTATATTACCAAACTAAAACAGTTTAAACCTTGGTTAGACTCAGAAATAAAAATTTTCTTAGGTACAAACCTAACCAGTAAGGTAAAGGTAGTAATCCTCTGGGATTCCTTGAAAGCTTATTTATATGGCAAAACTATTACATGGTTTAATAATAAAACAAAGGAATGGGAGTCTGAATTATCTAACATACAAAAACAAATTGTATTAATTAACAATGATAATACAAGAATTTTCTTGAATAAGAAAAAGGAAATTGAATCTTTAAATAACAAATATAACAACATTCTAACTCACAAAACTAATTTGGCCCTAGAAAAATTAAAACTAAATTCCTACTCGGTGTCTTCAAAATATATGAGCAACCTAGCATTGAGAGTAAAAAGGCATTCCATTGAAAATAATATTGTGAGTGTGGTTCATGAAGGGAGGAATAATAAAAAAGTTTTTGATGTAAGTGATATTTTAGATGCCTTTAAATAACACTTCTCAGAACAGTACAAAAACATGAGTATTTCTGACCATGACCTGGACTTTTCTAAATTAAAAACCTACCAAAAATTTAATTAATTAGAGTCAGAAATTAATTTCCCTAAAGGAAATTAATGAAAAAATTAAAGAAAGCAAAAATAACAAATCACCAGGCATAGATGGTATTATTAATGAAATATATAAGCTTCTACCATCCTCTGCTATATCAGTCTTACATAAGGCTCTGAATGACTCATACTTACAAGGTATAATTCCACCTTCATGGAGATAGATATTCACAATTACCCCCATACTAAAAGAAAATAAAGATCCTCATTTGTGCAGTTCATATAGGCCAATGTCTCTGATTAATAATGATTATAAAAGTTTAATGTCTATTTTAGTTAACAGATTTAAGAAATCACTAACACATCTCATCACTGAAGATCAAACAGGATTTATTTATAATAGACATACTCAAGACAACATTCAAAGAATCCAAACCACCATAGATATCTTAAATAGAGATAATAAAGAAGCTCTTATAATCACCTTCGATATTAAAAAAGCCTTTGACTCATTAAATTGGAATTTTCTTTTTAAAATTCTTGAATCTTATAAGTTCTCTATCCAATTCATTACTTTTATAAAAAATATTTATAATAATAATTTAGCCTATGTAAAATTAGGACAATTTACGTCTGAATCTATTGAAATTACTAAAGGTACCAAACAAGGATGCCCAATGTCCCCAATTTTATTTGCATTAGCAATGGAACTTTTTTTTTTTTTTGGCAATCCATTCTAATTCAAAAATTAAAGGTTTTAATATATATACACACACACACACACACACACACACACATATATATATATATATATATATATATATATATATATATATATATAAATCAATTTGACTCTAAGATAATGCTATTTGCAGACAATATCTTACTTACTTTAATAAACTCAGAAGAATCCTTACAAGAATTAGATTTATTAGTTAAAAATGTTACTGTATCTCAGGATTAAAAATTAGCAGTTCTAATTCGAACCACATAGTATTAAATAAAAAAAAAAAACTCAATGATAATGCCAAATCGACTATAAATGAAATAGTTGGGAAACAGGTCTCTTCTTTTAAATAGTAAAATAAAGAAGTTGCAGAGTTCCATGACAGATTTACATTTTATTTATACAAAAAGAGAGTAAGCTTACTTTCTTTTTGTATAAATAAAAGGTAAATCTGTTGTGGAACTCTGTAACTTCTTTATTTTACTATTTTGGTACGTTTGTGTCATTGTTAGAGTGAACTCAGTACTCTGTCCATTTTCCTTGTACCTCTTCTTTTAAATATCTAGGGATTGTACTATGTGAAAATATTGATTTAACTTTAAACACAAACCATAACAACATTGTGAACATATTAAAACCTCTTACAGAAAAATGGAATAAATTACATTTAAATTTTGAAGATAGGCTACAATTAATTAAAATTATTCTGTTACCAAAAATAAATTACATTGCTTTATCTATTTCTATATTACCCAGTAAAAGTATTTTAAGAGAAATAAATAGAATTCTCTTAAAATTTTTATGGTATCCAAAATAAAAATAGAATAGCTTTATCAAATCATATTAGATCCTGGGAGCTTGCAGGAATAATTTTCCAGATTTAGAATCCTATATTAAAGCTTCTAATCTCAAAATAATCCTAAATTGGATTGATTCAAAATTTTCTTTAGCTTGGCAATCCCTACACACAACTATTATCCTAAATGACAATAAATTAATAAAAAATTTACAACTAAATGATCTGAGTAACAAACTTTGGTATTCACTTTGTGTCAATATACAATATAATATTATTAAACCCACAAATCTAAATTATATAAACTTTATTTACAATACTTTTAGAAGTTTTGTTAACAACAATATTGAAATTAAACTATAGATACAGTTAATATTCCCCTTCTAAATTACAAAAAACTTTTTTTAATAATATCAGCGCAGATACTGTCAGTAATTGGGAAGCAAAATAATTTATATGCTGGTATCATTGAACTTAGTTACCCTGGATACACAAAATTTTATTAAAACATTTAATTTATCAAAATCAGATTAGTTAGCTCTCAACAGCGTACTTCCATTTACTCAAGATCTGTGCAGAACAATAGAGAACTCTTCCTTTAACTCCTCGCCCAAATGTATACTTCTTATACATGAAATACAACATGGAGAATTTAATTGGAAAATTTTAATTTCAAAACTTTATAAAATCATTATTAACTATAAAACTATTCCTAATCAGAAATTTTGAGATTTTATTACTAAGGATTATACCATGTCCCTAACCTCCAAGAATAAAACTAATCTTTTACATTCCATTAAATTAACTTCTAATTTACAAGTTTGGAAGATTTTTTCCTGGAAATTCTTGCATAGAGCTTTCTATACTCCTAGTAAAATTGCTAAATGTAATCTTTCCAAGGAGGTGACATGTTGGAGATGCTCTCTAAAATGTAAGGCTGATTGGTCTCATATTTTTTATGAATGTTCTCTCATTAAGACATTTTGGAAAAATATTGGTAATTTCCTTCAAGCTATCTTTACTGATCCCTTTATATTATCAAAATCTTTAATTTTTGTGAGTGTAAATGAATCTGTTATAATGAATAAGAAAAATAAATATCTTCTTTGGACAATTTTGGCAGTAGCCAAAAAATGCATTACAAGAAGATGGAAATCATCCTCCATTTCAACCTTCGAAGACTTCATGATTCTATTGGATGAAGTAGCATCAACGGAAATAAAAGCTAAAGAATTAAGAATTTCTCCTAGAAAATGGACTAATAATCCTTGGGAGAAAGTTCTTTCTTTTATTAAGACAATGAATCCAGATATACTTTCATCTAATTAATCAAATTGGAAGTAAGAATTGTTGAATATTGTATAACCTTCTT
This sequence comes from Protopterus annectens, assembly GCF_019279795.1. NCBI lineage: Eukaryota > Metazoa > Chordata > Ceratodontiformes > Protopteridae > Protopterus > Protopterus annectens. Next base: position 176,979,720 of record NC_056746.1, read on the forward strand.
TATATGTTTATATTATTTGCTATTCCCTTCTGTATTGCTCCTGAGGCCTTTGTAAATTTTGTACATAGTTTATCACAATTTGTCATTTAAATTGTAAATGTTTTTTTTTTCTCTGTTGTTATTGGAAAATTAAATAAAAAAAATTGAGCAAAAAAAAGGTACAAAATGTATAATCACATAATTATACAATGTAAGTCACACAGCATAAATTATAACATTACATGTTAGAAAAACAATGTCAGAACAGTAAAGAGTAAGAAACTGTAAAAGTTACAATACAAGTAATAAACACTGTTTTACAGAAATTTGGCAGAAATTAAAATGCAAGATTCCCTACTGAAATGTCAACACTTGAAATCTTGAGTGCTGAAAAGCTGAAAAATTGAGACTGAAAACCTGGAGAAAAGTGAATCTCAAATATACAGTTCTTAAAACTTCTTTTTGAAAGGGGGCAAGCCCCACATACACCCCTAATTTGGGAGGCAAGCCCACCACACCCCCAAACTTATATATATCAATTCTGAGATCACCATACATCAGAGAAAAGGGAATATTCTGAGAAAATACATCTTGCACTTAGTAGATGTAAGTCCATTCTTTTGGACCTTCAGTCTCCATGTTTCAGGACTCACTGTGGCAGGTTCAACATTTCAAATGTTTACTGAAATGGGCTGGTTGTGTGAGCACCATAAACAGTGGCATTGGTTTGGTTACTTGTGAGTGACTAACATCTCCTTTGAAATGGATTTGTGGGTTCCATTTCAGAAATGTATGCAGTGTTCCTGCAATTGTGATAGCAGTTTACTGACTTTGGATATTTGCACTATGTTTCAGGGATAGTTTCATTGACTTAATGCCTTGGGGTTTCTATAATGCTTAAGCTGTTTACCTCAGAGTCACAAAGTACAGGATCTGAATCTAACTTTTGAAGGAAAAATTGGCTAGGCTTAAAATGGCCCACAATGGCAGCTAACTTAATACTTATCTATGAACCTAAAATTATTTGTACTATATTACAGGACTTAATATTGGTCTCTAATGTATAATCTAGGAGTAGTGTAGGTGAATCATGATCTTTTGATTTTATATATATATATATATATATATATATATATATATATATATATATATATACATAAATATATATATACTTTATATCTATAATTTATTACTATAGTGCATGGGTTTGTAGAAATATCCACCTTCCTGGCATTACCTTCAGTAATGCTTAAGGTCTGTCTCAGTGCCTAGCTAATTTTATCATTTATTGGGTTTTATCACGTGCAAACATAAAGACATGAACAAATCAACTATCACTTAGATCAGCCTATGTGTATAGAACCAGCTTCTGGGTTACATGTAGCAAAGAAGAACATCATAGCTTCAAGCTAGCATGAATCCAGACAAGCAATTGTTGCAGACAACATGTGAACAAGGAGTTAAAGCTGTAAGAAACTTAAGTTTTACTTAATAAGGACTGACAGTCAGTGAGCATGCAAATAAATGGCTTATGCAGAAGAATATGGACATAAAACAATTTATAAGAAACTTATAAGCGTGGTGTTATGCAATAGACTGTCAGATAGAAACATTTCTTATGAAACAATTTCTGCATCTAAATAGTTTATATAAAGCACTTGAGTGATTTTCCCATAACAGCAACAACTTTCTTCCTGATGTTTACAAATTATTTGCTCCAAAGAGATACAAGATTAATCCATATACAGAAATAATTCATGTAATGGGATTTAGGCATACAAATAATTTACAGTATGGAATGATTGTTCACATGGAAAGAGACTATTCATTAATGCACTGAACCTATTTAATTTGTACTGAGTGCTTTATATAGATGATTAATTCAAACATTATTCAAGGTGAATTTTCCCATAAATAAGAGTCCTTTCACTAATTTTATAAGAAACTGCTATGCTTGGCATGAAAACAATGACACTGAAAAAATGCTTACAGGAATATTGTTATGCAGCGACTTTAATACTCTTTTCTGATTTTACAGGCCTTGGAATTTCAGTATTTAAGGAAAAGGTCCATAGGTTCATAGGTAGGTACTAGGCTATTGGCCCAAGGGCCTAAGTAAGCCTAGCCAACAAGGTTCCCTGGCTGACACCACCCAAGAAAGTTATTTTCCTATGCTCCTGTTGAGCAGAGCCACAGAAGTGATCTCTGGAGTGTATTTCCTATTTCCCATCCAGTCAGCAAGATTTTTCTTGAAGAGTGCTAATGAGGAACTTTGCTTGACATTGATGGGTAGCTTGTTCCAGAGTATGGGAAGTCTCTGGGACAGGAGTCTATCTCTCCAGCATGTCCTGTTTATTGTGATGACAAGGTTTAGGTCCCTAGAGCGTATATCTCAGAGGGATTGGGATTTCTTTAGGTATAGCATGTCCAACAGCTCTGGGTTTGACATAACTTTATATGTTGGGCAGAGATCACCTCGGAGTAGGCGATTTGCTATGGAGTAAACCTAGAGCTTTTGAGACGGTCAGTGTAGGGCATATGTTTGAGGCCAGTAATCCTCTTTGTGAGGTACTTCTGTGGCCTTTCCAGCTGCTGCAGATGTCTTGCGAGGTACATTCCAAAAGGGGCATTGTACTCTATAATGGGTCTAATGAGTGTCAAGTACAGGGGAACAATGACCTTTTTTTTCCTGGATGAGAAGCTTTTTGTGATAAGGTATACCATGTAGAAGGATTTCCTGACTACTGTGGCAATGTGATTATCAAAGGAGAGACTACTGTCCACCTGGGTCCCAAGGTCTCTTATCACACATTCGGCATTAAGTAGACTGCCGCCTATGTGGTAGTTCATGGGTACAGAGTTTTTACCAAAAGGGATGACAATGCACTTTTTCGTGTTGAGCTTGAGGCCATGGCTCTGACATCAGGCATCTGTTTCAGTGAGGCCCTTCTGTAGGATGTCCACATCATTTGGGGACTCAACTATGGCTACTAGTTTGCAGTCATCTATGAACTTTGCTAGCCAAAGGCCTTCTGCGTTAGCCTGTACTTCAGAGAAGTAGATACCAAACAGGAGAGGTCCCAGGACTGAACCCTGTGGTACTCCACTTGTCACTGGTTTGAAGTCAGATTTGGAGTCTGCAACTTTTACAGTGTGGGTTCTGTCAGTGAGCCAATTGGCAACCCATCTTGTGATGTAGGGATTTATACCTAGTTTAATGAGTTTAGATATAATTCCAGAATTGGGGATGGTGTCGAAAGCCTTGGCGAGGTCAAGATAAGCTGTGTAAACCACCTTACCCTCATCTATGGCTTTAGTGACTGCCTCAAAAAAGTTGATCAGGTTCAGAAGGCATGATCTGACTTTCAAAAACCCTAACTGGGTGGAGTCTAGAGTTTGGAGGTTACTAATGTCTTTGTTTATGATTTCCATGATGATACGTTCCATGGCCTTACAGACCAGGCTTGTCAGGCTAATAGTGTGATAGTTCCTGGGATCAGTGGTGGCTCCCCCTTTGTGGATGTGAGACTCTGCATTCTTCCTGTATAGATATGGGCCCTTTAGGGGGTGAGATGGGGAGTAAAGTTAGCACTGAACCTATCTGCCAAGATGTTGGCAATATCAGTTGATTCTGTAATTTTACTTTACTGAAGGCAATACTGATATATTTGCAAGATAAAGGAAATCAGTGTTGGCTATTCATGAAATGTTTTATGAAATGCAAATTTCAGCATGAAAATGATTTGTATACAATGACCTTGGCGCATCAAATAATTACATGGAATGAGCAGTGGTACAATAAAAAGAACACACAGAGGGACTTCTTGGCATAAATGAGATTTGTGCAAGTGCCATGAAGATAAACAATTACGTAATCAATGACAGAAGCTACTTAAACAATATGACTTGGCATTAAAAATCTAATTAGTGAATGTGATACAAATATACAAATTGAGCAGTGTAACTGGTAATACAAAAAAGCATAAAAGTGATACTTGACATAGAAATTACTGAAATAAAATTTGTACGAATATATACAGAATAACTTTTGGCATAAATGTGATTTCACAAAATGACTTAAATATAATTAAGTGATTATTAACAAAAGCAGCTTAAACTGTGTGATTTTACTATGATAAAATCCATCGATCCACACTTTTCTCATTTTTGCACATGGGGTTAGGTTGCTACCGCAATAATGACAATCATCTTAAGCCAAGGTTCACACTGCTGGGTAGCTAGCCCTGCCATGGCTGTTTGTCTATGCCACACACTCAAACACACATGTACACTCACACATATGGTCAGTTTAAGTTGTCCAATTCACCTACTGCATATCTTTGGAATGTGGGAGGGAACCGGAGCATATTTTACTATTATAAAATGCTAATTAGCAAATATGATGACATCCAAGGATAAATAAACAGTTATGGAATGGTAGGGTGTGGTGGCAGCATGAAATCTTCTGGTGTTCCTTTGAAGAATAAGCAACGTATACATAAATGGGTTGACCTGACTGAAAGTGTTCAGAATGTCTCAGTGTTTCTTAAGGCAAAAACAAACAAAAAAAAACAGGTTGTTATGCAGTATATTGGCAACACAAAGCAAAAAGAAAAATCATTTATACATATTGCAGACTTTAGAAAAATGCTTGCACACAAAGCATTTAGTAACTGCAGAACAATACAGATTCTGTCAGTGGAATCAATAATATATAGAAATATATGTAGCTATAGTACAAACATTTTCAAATTCGATCATGTTATTTCAGAGAGGGTGCAAGTGTGGTATTAAGTGAAAGGTGTCTCCCTTTTTTAATTTCTCCAAATCTTTTGGGTTTCTAATACCATGATGGGAATGGACCTCATTCCTAAGTCTAAGTACGATTAAAATTCATGAAATTAGTATTGTTTCACTCTTTGATGTCAGCTAAAAGTGCTCTTCGCAGCACCCTCAATGTGCCCTGTAATGGCTCCTTCTGCAATTCATATGGAGTTACATGTATTGGTTGTGCATTTAAATATGATTTTAGACTCTTTTTATAAGACCTGTTGCTCCTACTACTATTGGAACTGTCTGGGTATCTTTCTTCCACATTGCTCTCATTTCTGCCTGCAAATCCTGATATTTTATGATTTTGTGTCTCTCTGTATGCAAGACACTGTAGTCACTGGCTGTGGTGATTTCAGTGATCAATGCTACTTTTGTCTTCTTTTCCTAGACCACTATATCCGGTTTTCTAGCATCTATCTTTTGAACTGTTGGTAATGGATGTGATGTAGACTTTATCATTTTCTATGATGCTTTGTGGTTTATATTTCGGGTGCTTTTCATCCACTTCAGCACCATAATGTTTGCGCAATCCCCAGTGCAACAGTCTCGCCACATTATTATACCTTTCAGTATACAGTCCTTCTGCCATTAGTATGTTGCAACCAGCAACGAGGTGTGCAACTGTTTCCAATTCTGTTTTACAAAACCTACATTTGTCTGTTTCTCCCACATATTCAATAGACTTTGTAAACAAACACGTACGTAGCCCACTATCTTGGGCTGCCAATATTAACATTTCATCTCTTAGTTTAAATTCACCTCTCCTTAACCATTCCTGCATTCGTTCCTGATCAACATGAGGTTCTTTCAGAAATTTTCTATGCTTGCAATTATATTTATGCTTTTTCCACATTTCTTGCCTTTTCATCTGGTCCTTCACCTTATATTCTTTCTTTTGTTTTTTGGCACATTCAGTTGCTGCCTGATTTTTATCTACTTGTGGTTTGATTTCCATTCCTGCTTGACGCCGATATGCTTCTGCTAGCCTAAGCAGGGAAGTCATCTTAGATTTATTATCCTCATGTTTCAAAACTTTCACTACATTCAGGTCTTGTGTGGTTAGCAGATATGTGTGCAGTCTCACTGTTACAGATCTATACATGTAATCAGTTTCAAGGAGGCCCATCCCTGCTTTGGAACGGCGAATATATAATCTTGGTATGCACTGATTTTTTTTAAATCATTTGGTGAGCAAGCATGAAGCATCCTTCGTGTTTTTCTGTTTGATCTATCCAACACACTTTGGGCCAATCAATCGCTCCAAAACTGTAAGTTAGGACAGGAAGAACAAATTGGTTTATAGCTTGAATTTTGTTCCTAGATGTCAATGCTGTTTTCACGATTAATTTAAGTCTTCTAAAGTATTCCTTACTATGTTTCATCCACATTTGTTTATGCACCTAACACTGCACATACAGCCACACCCAGTGGTGTAACACCTAAGACTGCACATACAGCCACACCCAGTGGTGTAACACCTAACACTGCACATATAGCACACCCAGTGGTGTAACACCTAACACTGCACATATAGCCATACCCAGTGGTGTAACACCTAATACTGCACATACACTCACACCCAGTGGTGTAACACCCAACACTGCACATACAGCCACACCCAGTGGTGTAACACCTAACACTGCACATATAGCCACACCCAGTGGTGTAACACCTAACACTGCACATACAGTCACACCCAGTGGTGTAACACCTAACACTGCACATATGGCCACACCCAGTGGATACTCAACTACTAAGTCCATAAGGCAGGCCTATACACTATCCAGGTCTCTAGTCATAGGGAACTCCATTGTACAGCATACTGACTCCCCACTCAGCAGGCTGAACAAGGATAAAATAGTTGTAGTAAATAATGTTCAGTTGCCTATCAGGTACCAGGATCTGCCACGTTATGCATGTACTCAAGTCATTGCACCACAAGTACCAGTATGATTCAGTGATAGTCCATGTAGGTGTAAATGACCTGTGATGTACCTCCATAGAGTATATGAAGAGAGACATTATGGAGCTTTTGGACCATGTATCTAGCATTAAGCAGCATTCTACCTTCACCAAGGATGATGTCACAATACGAACAGAAGATGATTGACTTTAATAATTGGCTTAGTATCTGGGGGAATATAATGTTTGTCAGCATGGGAGGAAATGGTTAACAAACTACATTTTCTTTTCCAAGGATGGTCTGCACCTGCCCCCTCTAGGCTTTTGAATACCTTACCCATAGAAACTTTTTTTAGATAATGCCAAATTGACACAACTACCAACAAAAGCAAATCCCCCCAAGGAAATCTAGAGATGTTACCGCTCAATGCTAGAAGTCTAAGCAAGAAACTCTACTTCCTCCAAGCTTTCTTCACCCTGGAGAATGTGGACATCTGTGCAGTTATCAAGACATGGTTTAAATCCACAGGGAGTTCCCTGGCAGTACAAGGCTTCAGTGCCTTCCACATCTTCAAATGCACGGGGACAGACTATAGGTGGCTGTGTCAAGATCTACATCAATAACGAGCATATCTCCAAGATGGTAAAACAGGATAACGTGATAAAATTCCTCCGCATATAGATTACCATGGACAAAGCCCCATACCATATATTAGCAAGCTACTTGTCACCCCCCTTTGTGTCCCAAAGCTCATACTTAGACCTATTAGAGTCACTCACCATTCAACAAAATTCCATACTTGTGGAGGAATTCAATTATCCCTCACTAAACTAGGAATCCTACATTATCCCAAATTAGAGATTCCTAGATTTTGTAAATATAAAACACCCTGGACCAGACAGTGCATATGCCTACCAGAAGCACAAATATATTGGACCTGTTACTCACAAGTATGGGAGAACAAGTGCATCCCCCTTCCCCCAATGTCATGTCCTCTGGTTAGATGAAGCCACAAAGCAGTTTCCTTTGAAATAAAAATCAGTTCTGCAACCACAGCAAACCGTGTCACAGTAAAGACAAAGGCAAACTACCTTTTATTAGGCCTAAACCCTTATGTATTCCACTCGATAGCCAGTCGGCTCACAGATAGGACCAAGCAGGTTAGGACTGGAGAGACATCCACAAAGACACTAGTCACCAGTGGAATCCCCCAGGGCTCTGTGCTGGGTCAGCTCCTCTTTGAAACCTAATTTTTGGAAATCAAGACCAATGTCAAGGACACCTGACTTACCAAGTTTGCAGATGATTGCAAGCTGGGAGCAATCATAGAAACTCCCCAAGATACAAAAATTGTACAAGTACAAGATGGTCTAACACAGACATAAAACTCAATGCAAAGAAATGTGAGGAAGTCAGCCACCCCAGGAAACTACCTCATCAATAAAAATACCCCTAAAAGTAGGCACAGTAGTAAAGGATTTACGATTCATGTAGATAGTAACCTGGCTTTTGACCAACATGTGTCTAAGAAAATCATTTTGTGTCACTCAAACTTGCAATATCTATATAAAAGCATAATATCTAGCTCCAGAGAGGTTGTGGCACTGCACTCAGCCCCATCAGACCAATCATTGCATATAATTTTCTATGGTATGTACCTGACCAGGTACATGCAACAGCTGGAATTTCCAGGTTCCTCAGAAAAAGAATACAAGACATAAACACAACATCCAATGCTCATTAACTAAAAGCCCTATCCCTATATTCTGTTTCCTACAGATTGCTGAGAAACAATTCATGCTAGCATACAAGGCATCCTTGGATCCCACCCTGATGGACCTTTTACATGTCCGCAAAATGAACTGCATCAGAACTGTCAGATCCAAGGCTTTAAACTTTGCTTGCAACAGGACACATTAGAGGGAGAGGTATGTCTCTCAGAGAATTCCCATTTTATGGAATAGGATTCCCATCCATATGAAGCATAGCTCTTTCCTAACCCTATTCAAGCATAACCTGAACCGGTGGACAGGAAATCGGAAATACATCCGTGGTCTGACAACTATGTCTCTGATGGATAGAGGCAGCAGTTAAATCATCTGAAAAAGTTTTAACAACCCCTCACTCCTTTCACCTTTGATAGACTCTAATAGGTCTGTTCTTCATTATGCAGAACAGCCCTGCTGCCTGTGGCAACATTTTTGGACCTTCCTCCCTCTCAGTTAATGCCCGACTCCCTCCAATGTATCATTTTTTTTTTCTTTCATGTTTGCTCAGGTATGTAATTTTTGAGAACACAATGAGCTATAAGGAGAGCATTTCTTGTTTGGGTCTTTATAAATATGTTTAGATGCAAAACTTGTTGAGGAAAAGCCATTGACTGTACAGATCAGAGCATCATTGACCTGTTGACCACATTTTAGTGAAAAACAAAATAAATGATTAGAGCATAAAAATATAAAATATGTTCATATGGTGGATTCATCTCTCACACCTTCCCTTTTCCCCTTTTATATGTACACACACACACACACACACACACACACACACACACACAGACACACGTGTGTGTGTGTGTGGGTGTATATATATATATATATATATATATATATATATAGATAGATAGATATAGGTGTCGGGCAGTGGATTGACTATGCAGCTACACTGACTCACAGAATCCCAATGTGAAAATGTCAAAACGACAAATGTGACACATTCTGTGCATGCTCCAGGGATTACCCCAGAGTGGAGTAAACCAACTACAAGTATCTTTGCAGGGGGGACACCCCCCTATATCCCTGAAATCCCCTGTTAATTATGTATAGTATACACAGCTACTCCCCATGGTTCTATAATACAGTATGCAGAGGATTCAACACTTGTCTGTGCTGCCACTTCTCTATCAACTCGTCGTTCTCAAACACAGGAATTTTTCACGTGTGCTGAAACATTGTTAGCCAATGCCCATCTAATCCTGAACCTAAACAAAACTAAATTATTACTCTTCCAACCTAACAAGACATCTGTCTCATGCCCACCATTTAACATAATAGCCAAAGACAATACTGTCATCTCCCCAACCCATACAAAGCCTCTTGGAGTGGAAATAGTAACCTAAAATTTGACTTGCATGTCTCCCTAACTATAAAAAAGTCCTTAAGAAACTTGGAAGTCTATATAGGAACAAAACGTTCCTGACCGCAATGGCGAAAATTACATTAGCACAAACCCATCTGCTCTCCACTCTACTGTATGCCTCTCCAATTTTAACTAATCTAAGGAAAACTGACTTATCTAAGCTAGAGGCATGTTACAATAAAATTGCTAAGTTTGCATCTGACTGCCCATATAGAACACATTATTGTACAGCTTTAAGGATACTAGACTGGCTTGAGCTTCCCAACATTATTCTTTACAACCAACTCTAACTCACAAAATTGTAACACAACCAACCAGAACCTCTGCACTACAAAGCTTCATCCTTCCTTACAGTATCAGCAGACCACTTCACTCGAACAATAAGAACTTTCTCACCATCTCCAAGGCTAACAGCACTGCAGGAAAATCTTTATTTTCCAACTATATATCTCATATATGAAACTTCCTTCCTAAATCCATTCTCTCAATCCCATCCACTAACTACTTTAAGCCATCACTTACAGCTTATCTAAAAAATAAGTGGCTATGTTCCTGTACTAACCCCTCATGAATGCTCTGATACATCACCGTGTACCCCAGCCATATCCAACTGCTTCCCCGGTGTTTAATCCTTTATTCCTACCGACCTGTCTTAACGTTATATCTTGACATAAGTCATGCTTTACAAGTAGTACTAGCTATGTTCAAAGCCTAGGTTTTGTTGTCATGTTGTAACAATTTTGTATTTTCTTATGTATACTATATTTTGTTTACTTTATACTTTATTGATTATTGCAATTCATGCATTAAAATTTACTGTTACTCATGGAGCTTTTCTCCCTGGGCCTCCGCTGAAAAAGGACCTGTGTCCAGTGAGACTTTGTCGGTAAACAAATGTTAAATAAATAAAATAAATAAATAAAAATAAAATATACTAACTGTGAGATCACACAATCCCCACTGGCAAGTGACCTAGAGAGACATAGGCTCACTAGAAATCTCTGTTGAGAGTTTTGTTGGATGATGTTATCTTGTAACAGATACACATGTATTGTGGTTCTGGCTCTGAATCAGTTGACCAATGCATTTTGCTTGTATGTATGTAACTTTATATATTCTTGCACTGTATCCCAGATGTAATACCACTGAATCTTCCTTTAACTGAGTTAGATTCCCCTATAGATGTTCCCATCATTCCTCTGTGTTCAGTTATGCACCTACACAACTACCATTTGTTAAGCATTCTTTATGCATTTCCATTCATGAATAAAACTGTAACTCACATAATTACATCCAGTCAGAACATAAAATTAATGTATGTGTATGCATGTTCTAACATTGGAGGAACACTATATATATATATATATATATATATATATATATATTATGTATATATATATATATATATATATATATATATATATATATATATATATATATATATATATATATATATATATATATATATATATATATATATATATAGACAGATATAAGAAGGTGAGTAGATGCAAAGAACAGTGTAAAAAATACACTTGGAGCCCAAACCTGGTCTTGCATAGCTGTCTGATTTATTTATATTTGCTTTCTGGGGTAGAGCACTGATCTCCATGGACCTTTTACAGGCTCAGCCCAGGAGAGCAGTCTGGTTAAGTTACTTGCTCAGAGTCACACATTTAGGCAATAGAGGTTGAGGGAATCAAACCTTGTACCACTGGACCACAGGAAACAACTCCTTAATCCACTAAGCCGGCTGCCAGATTGATGACTGATATATCCTGATTAACACTAATCTTAGATCCTTATGTTTTCCTGCACCATCATCATAATATGTGGTTTCCTAGCAACCAGGTTCTTGCGTAGTTTGTTGTTTGTCCCAACAGCCCAACAAATATTATTTCTCTAAGCCATTATGAAGTACTGAATTAAAATCCAAGAAAAGGACATCAAATCCATGGAGCCTATCTGGTTTTTTTGTTAACTTGCAATCATGTTCAGAATTTCTCTGAGTGAGGAGAAAAACATCCTGCTTCACTCTGGTGATACGGAGCCTCTAGGACGGACACTCTGTTCTGCACTGAGAATGGCTGTGCTCACCCTTTGTTTTGATGGTTCTATCATATTATCTCTAAGTTCTTTTCAATGTATTCAGTTTTAGATGTGTTATCGCTGTACAGCTTCGGAATATTCAGCCACATCTACCTATTTACAACTGTATAATTTGTACACTATGAATTTATTGGGTCTATATTATAACATTGAAATCTACAAAGATCGAATGTTATAATATAGAACCCTAAACATCAAAATCTTCAAACATCGAACAGTCAGAATAGTGATTTTTTTTTTCCCAGGGAAAAAAAAATCGCTATTCCGAGAAACATACACACAACACAAACATACACAAAAAACAGCAATCCACACACATACACTTAAAATCCTCCACCTAAACCCAAACTAAACTTTACATACACTACTAGCTATCCACTTACTTTAACCCGACCCTAACCCTAAGGTCTGTCACTATCGCACACTCACCTCACCCGCGCCCTAACACTAACTCACCTAACCTGCCCCCTAACCCTAACCTACACACAGTCGCACACTTACCTGAACCCGACCCGTAACACTCCAACATATCGAATGCTAAAAGCAGCGAAGCCACAGGAACGGCCCACCGAATTCTTTCCATGGAAAATAATTCGGTGTCCTGCACCTTCGCTGTTTTCAGCGTTCGACAAAACTGGTTTGATATTATAACATTCGAACTTTATAAAATTTGATGTTATAATATAGACCCAAATTTATTTACATGCTTATATAAAAATATCTTATCTCTACTGTGGCTAAAATAGGTCTACTTAGGATCAGTCCACTACCCTGATTAGCAAAACAAAATAAATAAATGAAATCTTACTTATCAGTAGCACACAAGCCAGTTTTAAGTCATGCATCCTCTGTCTAAAGAGGTAATTAATGGTTCTATCCTTAATTCATCCAATAGCTCTGTTATAATCAGCATTTGTATCATGAGGTGGGAACCATTTGCTGTGATGTGTTCTGCTGCAGTTCATACATTCAGCCCACCCTATATACCGTTTCTCAGTACTGGACTTTTTTATTCCCCATTTGTCTATTAGGTGACACTGATCTGTTAATTTCTTGTGTAAACAAGGAACACATGTTTCTGTAATGCCTCACTCCATTTCACCATTATCTATAACGATTCTTTGCCTCTTTGACTTTTCACCATATATGTTGAATGAAAATACTTGCCTTGTCAGGTAAAGTACTTAGCTTGGGAAATGGTATACTTTATTTATTTATTTTATTTTATTTTACATTTGTTTACTGGGAAAGTCCAACTGGATACAAGTCCTTTTAACAGCGGAGACCTGGGGGGAAAAGCTCCACAAAGAAACAGAGAAATGTTGACATATACACAAACAAGCTTGTAAGTAACACAGAGAAATGTATCATAATTACATGAATAACAGAGTAAAAGTATTTTGCAGATATTCTTTTATACAGGTTCACATAGATCTCAGAGAAACGTAAACAAAACACTATATTAACAGAGTCTACAAAGAATAACAGAGTTTCTTAATATATTCCTAGCTAAACATCAGTAGATGTCATGTTTGTTTGTGTATTTCGACTTTTCCCGGTTAGGGGTCGCCACAGCGGAACTCCGGTCCGCTAATGATTGGTAGTTGATTTTTACGCGCCGAGTTACCAGCCCTGATGCACAACCTTCAATGAAGGTACGCCCATTCACGCATGTCTCCACGGAGAAGATGCTCTAGCTGAGAATCGAACCGGACAGCGTTTTACTGTGAGACAACAACGCTACCGCAGCACCACCACTGCGGGTTTTTCAGTAGATGTCATGTACATAGACATAAATATGAGGTCCAGGTTATATCCTTACAAATATGTGTACCTTAGTAACAGAGCTAGAAGAAGAGTTATAGGCAGGCATGATTTGGTATTCCACATATGGTGGTCTGTCTGAGCATAGCAGCACAGATGTTACCTTTGTTCAGTGTCTCCTCTGTTTGTATACTCTAAAAACATGCAGAGTGTTAGGAAAATAAACTCTGCAGGCATAGATTCAGAACTTACTAGTGACTAGCCTGGGAAAACAGCTGTTTTCTCTTGTCTACCATGCATTTGTCTTGCTAAGTTGTTTCAATAATGTGTTTGCTCTTTGTTTTTAAAAAAATGTGTGTATATTTTTAAGACGACAACAAAATCCATCTTGGTTTAGCCTCTAAAGTATGTGACTTCTGATTCTGAGTTATCTTTTGCTATGTGCTGTTAAATTTTCCTTGCTTGCAGGTTTATCTAAATTATGCATGTCAGAATATTTATGCTGTTTTCATATGCTCTGTTTTACCTTGGAGAATAGCTTGGTAATTAAAGTGTCTCATTTGTACTGCTAAGGGCATGCAAGTATAAAGAGCTTTTCATAGGTTTATAGCTGAAGCTTATGACCTACTAGCCTTCAAGCAGCTTAATTGCCATAATCCCATATTGATTACTATATCTACTTAATATGTAGGTTATCGAGATTATTTTTGAAGGAATTTAATGACTGATGTCTGATTGTAAGGGGGCATTTTAATTCTTCTGCTCATACTTTGGTCTAATTATCATACTAATTTTTTGTACCTGAAAAGTTTTAAAGGTTACAGATGTTTGACTCTGATACTGAAATTCCTCCTTTTATTTAGCCCAGAATGAAACTAACACCTAACTGTAGGTATTATAATCAAACAGATATTCATAGCCTTAATTTATAACAAATGAACAAAGACAAATGTTAGGAAGTAATATTTTTTTTTTATAATTTCATTACAGTGTACACCAAAAAGCTCTTCTCCTTTCAACCTGTCTCCACCTTCTACATTAAATCACTTCTTTTGAAACTTAAACTCTGCTCCCCCTCCTCAGATAATCTCCCCCCATCTTTCCTCAAACTTGCTGCTGACTCTATAGCCTACCTGTATCAATTCTTATCAACAGATCCATTCAGGAAGCTACAGTTCCATCAATTTGGAAATCTTTCTTTACTATCCCCCTCCATAAATGTGGTAATTCTACTGACCCATCTAACTATTGTCCTATTGCCATCCTATCACCCCTTTCTAAGATACTAGAACAATTTATTCACACACAACTTCTCAAATACCTCCTCCAGCAAAACCTTCTCACTCCCACACAACATGGTTTCCACCCTAACCATAGTACATCTACTGCCCTCCTATCTTTCACACACACCATAGCAGAGGCTGGTGACAACAATCTACTCGTATCCTGTCTCTTCCTTGACCTTTCCAAAGCCTTTGACACAGTATCTCACTCCATCCTCCTAACCAAACTTGCAAACCTTAATCTCTCTGCTACTTCCCTTACCTGGTTCTCCAGCTACCTATCTTGTAGACAACAATCTGTCAGATGGCTATCTTCCTGCTCTCCCTATATTTCAGTCCCTACTGGAGTCCCGCAGGGCTCTGTCTTGCATCCCCTACTATTTAATGTTTTCACAAATCAGCTCTACACATCTTGCAAAAACTCTTCCCTCATCCAATATGCAGGAGACTCAACACTCATCTCCATCTCAAACAACATCTCAGAACTACATTGCCTCACTCAACACTCCTTTCTTACCACTGAAAAATGGTTGTCAGATAATCAACTCATCCTCAACCTCAAAAAGACTAAGCTCTTGCTTTTTCTCCCCCAGTCTCTTTCCCAACATAAATCCACTTTTACTATTACTTCCTCCAGCAACACAATCATTCGGTCTGAACCTCAAACTAAACTCTTAGGTGTCATAATAGACGATGATCTCAAATTTGACCTACACCTACTCCAATGTATACAAAAAGCAAACCAGAAACTAGGTTTGCTGTATTATAATAAAAAATTCTAACTCCAAGTGCTAGACACTCCCTAGCTCAGGCATTCCTCCTACCCTCACTTCTCTATGCTGTCCCAGTACTAACCTATATCCAGCACACTACCTTGACTAAACTCCAACAAACTTATCATAAAATTGCTAGATTCATCACCAGCTCTCACTACACCTCACATCACTGCCTTGCCCTAAACTCCCTGCAATGGCTTGAATTCCCACAGCTACTGTTAATATCACAATTCCAAATTGTACACTCTATACTATATAGACCATCTTCCTGTCCAGCTCTCTCTACCCTTGTATCCACCTACTCCCCATCTCGGTCCCTGCGCACTTCAAACCAGCAACTACTAGCAGTCCATCCACCAAAGAAAAATGTGGACAAATTACTATACAAATGCTCAGTAGCCTAGTCCTGGAACAAACTTCCTTTAGACCTACGTGCCATTATACACCCATCTCACTTTAAAAAGGAACTTAAACATCATCTGCTCAACTCCAAAACTTGTTCCTGCCATAACATCACCTAACCCCCACTTTCAGAGAACATAACTCCAACCCATTCTACCTAGACGGCAAAAAAACAGCCTACCAAATCTCTGAAAGAATAAAACTAATACACTTTCTAATCACATGGTATTCTTCACCACTAAAGATTATTACATATACAAGGCCTTACGCTGGTATACTATCCTACTCTTATCCTTTCTCTGCTCATCCTATTATATATTTATTTACCCCTCTTTTTGCTTTATCTTTAGATATGGCTATGCCTGGACCTTGTTTACCATTACTACACAACTTTCTCATACTGTAGACTAAATGGGAATCTTTTTTTCTGCAAAATGTTAAATGAATGTAATTAACTGTAACTTGTTTTTCTCTGTAAAACATACACTGAATGTAACTAAATTTATCTTGTATTCTCTGATAACATGTATATTAAATATAACTGGAGATTTTCTCCTTGGGACTCCACTGAAAATGGGTTTCTAACCCAGCTGGACTAACCCTATTAACAAGTGTCAATAAATAAATAAATAAATAAATAAATAAATAAATAAATAATGAATTCATATCTGATTGCAGACCCAGTTCTCCCTTCATCCTTGTCTGTGTCCACAGCTCTGTGATTTTGGCCCACAGATTGAGTCTTTCTCCCCTTAGAATTATAATGTTCCTCATAAAGTCATACTTGTTTATGGGTACATACTTTATTAAGTACATAAGTGCAGCCTATATAAAGATTTACTACCAATAACTCTATAGGGTCTAGTACATAAAGACCTCCTATTGCAAAAATTTTTAATGCTCAGAAATTCAGAGGTATGTGTACCCTTGAAGCTATGAAGCCATCTTTTTCAATAAAACGGGTCTATATTAAAATAGAGAAAACCTCACTTACGCGAACACGTAAACGCCGACACATAAATAGCGAACCGCAAAAACATTGAACATCCTGAAAGGCAAAATTCGAAATATCGAATTGCCATAGTTGGCCAACCCCACCGCTTGTTATGTACTACCTACCCAAACAAAATAAATAATCCACACTTCACCCATATATCCCATATCCTAATCAAACATTCACTACACACAAATGTACCCAACTACGGGAAAAGTATAATTTACGTATACATTCAGCTACACAACTATATTACTATATTACTATACATACACTTAACATAACCCTATTTCTAACCCTAAAGTAAAGGTTGCATGTATTACTATGTATGCATTTACCTTAACCTGCACCCTAACCCTAACGTCTGTAACTATTGCACACGTTACGTTACTGGGAGCTATACCAGATAAGGGCCAACTATGATGATTCGGTATTTCGAATTTCACTCTTCAGGACATTCTGTGTTCTTCCTAGTGGATTTCAATTACCCAAGCATTAATTGGCACACTCACACCTAAAAATGGATATGTTCAGAGTTAGACTTATCTAGGATGCCAGTACACAATAATAAATTGTAAAACTACCAACCAGAGGCTCTAATATCCTGGAATTGGCTCTTATCAACCTAGTCTCTGCCTGTTCTTCACCATGCATCCCCTCTTCCTTGGTTAAATCTGACCACACATCAGTCATATTCTCTGTCAGGCCTAGTGGTAACCTCAAACCACCAAAAAGACTGTCCCTAGGGACTTTGTTAGGGCAATCCTACTTCAGTTTATAGAAGAACTATACAAAATTCTCAACAATCTCCTACAAATGGACCCAACTGAGAGGGCTGCTGTTTTTACCCCCGACTTTTACCAGCATTTAAGCAGCTTCATAGAAAAGTTAGTACTGATCCACCCTAAATATAATATTAAATTCAGGAATAAACCTCTCTGGTAGAACTCCTTTATTAATAAACTGTATCACAAAATTAGGAAAATAATGAAAAGCTGTGAGAAATGCACATCCCCTTATCTCAGGGCCATATTTAAAGATGTCAGGAAGGAACTTAAGGGCACTATTACAAAATGTAAAGCAGAGTACAAGGCCAAGGTTCAGCCAGATGCAAAAGGAAACTACAGATATTTCTTCAGTTTTGTCGGAAAATTAAGAAATTATGTCCAAAACTGCACCAAACTCACTTTAATGATATTTCATTTTCTAGTCCCAAGGATACATCCTGTATCTTAGAAGACACATTTAGTGCTAATGTTACCCTACCTACCCACACGTTTGTCTCCATTATCCACAAAAATTTACTTTTCAGTGCTGTCACCTTGGAACAAGTTATACAAGGACTAAAATAATACTTCCATGGGACCAGACAGCATACCAGACTTCAGGCTTATCAGTGCCATGAATGCACTATCTGAGCAGCTACTTAAACTGTTCACCCTCAGTCTGTCCACAGGGGTTGTGTCTGATGTCTGAAGAATGGACATTATGACACCCATACATGGATGGCCCCTCTACAGATCCAATCAATTATAGACCCATCCTCTACAGATCCAATCAATTATAGGCCCATCAGTCTCACCAACCTTATGTGCAAAGCCATGTAAGTATCACAGTGGAACTTGTTTATGAAGACATGGGAATCATAACTGCTCTAGACCCCAAATAGGATGGTTTTATGAAGGGCAAGTCCTGTCTTCTGAATGTATTAAGATTCTTTGAAAAGACTGTTGACAGTGGTCTCTCAGTATACACTCTACATCTTGATCTGGCCAAGGCTTTTGATGCTGTCTTAAATTCTGATATTGTTAAAAAAATCAGAACAAACTTAATGTAAATGCTTGTGTTATTCACCTGACTGAAAATCAGCTATCAGACAGATTCCAGGATGTAAAAGTTGCTTGTACACTCTCTCAATCTGCAACTAGTAGGGTACCACAGGGATCGGTGCTGGGCTCTCTCATATATGGCATTAATTGTGCAGATATCCATCTGGTACAATATCCCAGAAGTGTGGTTGACAAGGTTTGGTGATGACTGCAAGCTGGGCACTGTTATCTGCTAACCCACTGATATGAAAATTAAAATACTTAAACTATCTCAACAAATGAGCACAACTCACTATATACTTCATAGCCTACAAAGCCTACAGGCTACTCCAAGGTGACCTGTGTTATGCTTTTCGAGCCATGAAAGATCCAACCCTATATGACCTACTGTTTTTTTGCAAAGAATGACCCTACACCACTCACACTAGAGGACTTAAATACACATCAACAAATATACAAGACTCTTTGGAGAGATGAGTTTCATCCCATTAACCAAACTGTAAATAAGTAGGTTCCTAACTCAATGGATTCTCAGCCTATGGACCACTACAGGTCAAACAAAGGACTCCTTTGTTTACTTTGAAACCCAGTCTTGGTAATTGGATGGGCAGACATACATTTACACAAGGGATATGAGCAATGTGAAGTACTTGAAAAGGGAGGTACAGGCTTTTAAGGGTATCTTCTTAAACATGTACATAGCTAGGCATCTTATATCTCTCAAGGTCAGTTGCCTATTATTCCTATGTTTATGTGGATGCAAGAGTTACAGAGATACAGCAGCAATACACTGAGCAAAATGTAGTCAGATGTAAATATGATTGCTGAACATGACTTCATAATGCCAAATGCATCTCAACAGATAGAAAATAACAAACAATAGAGAGACAGAAAATATAAACTAAGGAGATTCTTATGAGTTGAGATTTTAGTGATGATATGGGGTAAGACAATGTAATCAGATGCAAGATAAGTAAGGAAGATTGTTGTAGGGCATGATATATTGTATTTGAAGAGGAGATGGGAGAATAAAATGAGGTGGGTAACAGCTGTAAAAGGGAGGATAATTCTATAGGGAGAAAACATTGAGATAAAAGTACATAATGTGGTAGGTGGCCTTGAAGTGAAGTTTTATGTTATGTATGCAGTGCTGAATTTGAACTAAGTATTGTTTTAATCAGTGTTTTGTTTTAATTCTAATATTTGAAGGGATGGTGTTTCATTTGGAGTCTCTGGAGGTAGACCAAAGTGAGTCCACATACGTACTATGTGATTTGGTGGCATAAATCTAATTTTGGTTCAGATATTGTACGGATCTTGATGGGCTGTATATTTATACAATATTTGTAAGGGCTGGGCACTTATCAGGTTTATAGACATTGGTATGGCCATGTCTTAGTTGACTGAGCATTATTGTTTTGGAGTTCACGCTATTTAATTGTCTGAGTTGTTTGGCAGTGGTGAGATCAAAATGGTGCATTTCCTTTGACTTTGACAATGTTAATCATATAAACACTGTAATATAGTTATTTAAGTCATTTGGGGATTAGAACTGGGGAAACATAAAAGAGAAATGTCAGAGCAATTCCTGGCAATGGGCTGGTAAGGTGTGATGTGATATATACTATTTGGATATATGCAGTAGGTTCATTTTTTGATGATAGGATATGCTACCTGTTTATCAGACTTGAAATTCCTGTCTATAATTACTGCCAACAATTTAGTCTACTCTTCTGTTTCAGTAAGTGTATTGTTGAGTAGCCTAATGCTGAAGTCTTGTCTTTGCTAGATTGAAGAGATATTATCAAACAGTAGTATTTTTTTTGTTTTTGTTTTCATTGCTCAAGTATAAGAAAAACTGCTGCATGACCTTATAACCTTATGAGGTTCACCTAACTGAAATTCCATCTCAGATTAATGTTGACTCATCAGAGTGTTGTCACAGTGTAGCCATGTGCCTTATGAGGTTCACCTAACTGAAATCAATGACAGATTAATGTTGACTCATCAGAGTGTTGTCGCAATGTAGCCATGTGCCATATGAGTTTCACCTAACTGAAATTCCATGATAGATTAATGTTGACTCATCAGAGTGTTGTCGCAGTGTAGCCATGTGCCGTATGAGGTTCACCTAACTGAAATTCCTTGACAGATTAATGTTGACTCATCAGAGTGTTGCCGCAGTGTAGCCATGTGCCGTATGAGGTTCACCTAACTGAAATTCCATCACAGATTAATGTTGACTCATCAGAGTGTGTCGCAGTGTAGCCATGTGCCTTATGAGGTTCACCTAACTGAAATTCCATCGCAGATTAATGTTGACTCATCAGAGTGTTGTCGCAGTGTAGCCATGTGCCTTATGAGGTTCACCTAACTGAAATTCCATGACAGATTAATGTTGACTAATCAGAGTGTTGTCGCAGTGTAGCCATATGCTGTATGAGGTTCACCTAACTGAAATTCCATGACAGATTAATGTTGACTCATCAAAGTGTTGTCACAGTGTAGCCATATGCCGTATGAGGTTCACCTAACTAAAATTCCATGACAGATTAATGTTGACTCATCAGAGTGTCGTCGCAGTGTAGCCATGTGCCTTCTGAGGTTCACCTAACTGAAATTCCATGACAGATTAATGTTGACTCATCAGAGTGTTGTTGCAGTGTAGCCATGTGTACAACTTTGTTTATCTCATTGATAAATATATTGAAAAATAGGAGAGCCATAAAGAACTTTGTGGTACTCTGATAGTAAAAGGAAGATGGAAAGATGTGGTGTTTTGCCATTTATCTGATTGTGTTCATTGAGTGAAGTAAGTCGTGAACTATTGACTGGCCTAACTTACTAAGTCTCCAATGAAGAAATTAATGTGATGTGATATCAGAGGTTCTGGAGGGGCCAAGGAAAATTGCTGCAGCAAAATGTCCTAGGTTTAGCACTTTATTTATCTGGTCTAGGAAGGAGAGCAGTGCTGTTTGGTGTCATGACATGGTCTAAAACCACGTTTGGTATGGGATATTAGGTTACTTTTGGTTAGATTGCCAAGAAATTAATTATATGTAGATGGATTTTTCTCCTTTATAAAGATATATATATATATATATATATATATATATATATATATATATATATATATATATATATATATATATTGTTTTGATGATACAGGAACATAGTATTCTTTGATGTCCCTTTGAAATCACATGGTAGATTTTCTGGGGCCAGTGTTGTAGTTTTCAGTTTTTAATAAATTTTTTTTAGTTTAACTGATTGATACAGTAAGAAAAATTGTACCATTCTCTAGTGTAGTATCTATTTTGAGGGAAGATGCATAGTGTTGTATTAAGGAGGCATGGGTATTTATAAACAGAGTATTAAAGGTGCAAAGTAGGCTATAGGAAGTGTCATGAGGACTAGGGTAGTCTTGTGTTATTTACCTAAGTTTAAATTATCAATGACAGAATGTTTTATTGTTTTTTGGTTAGTTTCAATTTTGCAAAGGAATTAAGTGTATCTTTTTTTTTTACTTTTTTTTTTTGCCCTGGTTATGAGTTATGGAGCAATTTTGACGACTGAGTATGGTTGGATTGTTTTTCCACATTTTCCATCTCAGTGTTCAAAATTTCATCTGGTGCTTTGTTTCTAGGGTAAAGCAGAGACTAGCAGTGGCTTTGATGCTCTTTTTATGAAATTATACAACAGAGCTGTACCAGTGTATTCAATATATTTAGAAATGTTTGGTTCAGACAGAGGACTGTATCGTCAAGGGAGAGGTATTTAAGTGGAGACCAGTTATACTGGGCAAACAAATTATTAAAAACACTATGAAAATGTTTTTGAAGTAGATCCAGATTTAATGAATATTAATTAACTTATTTATTAATTTGTTTATTTATTGCTTATATTTGTTTCTTTCCTGAGTATATATGTGGGGTGGTGATTAAGTAATGCATGAGGGAGAACACCACAAGATATAGCATTGTTGAAACTGTTGGCCCAGTATTCAGTGGAATACAGATTATTTTCCAAGCACTTTTATTTATTCTAGAGTAAATATAAGTTGTTCAAGTCCACATGTGTTTACTGATATGTGCTTTTTGTTTGCTGAGAAGGAAAAGATCAGGTTGATGTTATCAGCTTCTAGTATTAAAATTGCATACTTTTAAGATTGTGAGTAACTAAAGAAAATATTTCTGAGTATAGAAATGTTGGTTGCAAATGTAGGGTGAATACAGACTGTCAGCATTGGAAGGGTCTGGTAGTGATTTAAATGCCTGTTGGGTATGAGTATTCCTAATGTGCTAAATGCTGGGATGGCTGTGGTATTTAAGGTTATTTAGATATTTGAGTAGATATAAGCTACACCTCTACATCTTTTAGAGACTCTTTCTTGACTGTGTTGTACCCTGTAGTAATACTCCCTCATCAATATCAGTATCAATATACTCTCAATATATCAATATATTTAGAAATGTGGATGGTAGGGGTAAAGTCTCAGGTGAAGGAAAAAAAAGAGCGTACTGTTTTGAACATTCATTTTCACTCTGTAAAATACTCTGTTGGTAAAAAGTTGTTGTTTGTTGTAAATAATTTGGGCAATTGCAATCTTTAAATGTCTCTTCATTTACTTTACTTTACTGTGTGCTGTTGCTTGTGAAATGCCAGACTAAGCATGAAATGGGTCTACTGGGATCTGTGTCCTACCCCAATCAACAGATATATAAATAAGTAAATAACAGTGTTTATTTTTGTCTTTTGTTAAACTGAGTATGTCTTCTATTCCCTCCAGGCAGATTGGATGTACTGTCTGCATTCCAATTTGCTCAGAGTTTGGAAGGTGAGACTCAGAATGTTTTAAGATCTCCTGCAGTTACATTAGTATGGATATTGACTAAAAGAGTTTGCATTTATATTTCAATTATTGCTAGACAGTTATGAAAGGAATTATAAATTAATAACCCTGGGAACAACTGAAGGTGGCACATCACGCACCACAGCTGCACTGTTTTTAACCCATGGCAAGGTATTCTAGCTACACATTTTCCCTTAGTAGCACTTATGTGATCACCTAGTAGTACTATTCTTAGACGTTCCAGCCCTTCCCCCTTAGCCCTCTCTGGCCTGTCTCCCTCAGATTCTGAAAAATATGGATGGACAATTTCCTATGGTTTTTCCTGCCAGTCTGGTTGAAATGGGCATCCTGAGACAGTGTAGCAACTGCCTCATGTACATGGACACCCCTCTACTACTACCACCTAGCAACACAATTTATGAGAGATGCAAATACATTAAGAACCTAGAGTCTATGCTCTCTCCCTCATAAGCCAGTATATCTGGCACTGAAAAACTGTTAACACAAACACCACACTTCAAACACCACCCACACCTATACAACACACACCCACATATGTGGAGGTTCTCAACAAAAACATACCCAAACAAAAGAGACCTCTGAGTCAAAAATACATATGAACTCCACTGCCCACAACACCACACACCACACATAGTCCACATACTTGTGTATCACAGCCACTAAGGCCTAAACATAAAGTCAACTTATTAGTCATTGGAGACTCCATTGTGAGACACACAGATGTGCCCCTCACCAGGCTGGATAAGGAAAAGTCACTGTTAGTTGTTTGTCAGGTGCCAGAATCCACAATATCAGCCATGCACTCAAGTTTCTCAACAAAAGGTACAGTTATGACTCTGTCATACTCCATGTTAGCATGAATGACTTGAGACACACCTCCCTGGACTATATGAAGAGAGACATGATTGAGCTCACTGAATATGTGTCCCATGCAGGTATGTTCCTAGCCTTAAGCAGCATTCTACTATCACCCAGAATGATGCCTCAATACAAGCAGAAAATGATTGACTTGAACAATGGGCTTAGTTTCTGGTGTCATTCCAAGGAGATCCAGTACCTGGCAGCTTGGGAAGACATGACTGACAGACCACAATACTTTGCCAGAGTTGGCCTACATCTGTCTCCCTTGGATTTCAGGCTTCTGGCAAAAACTCTTGCCTCCCTCATAGTGCCTTTTTTAGGCAATGCCATGAGGTCAAAACTACCAACAACAAAATTTAATCAAAACGCAAATTAAAGGTCATGCTGCCAAATGCTAGGAGCCTAAACATGAAACTGCACTCATTGCAAGCATTCTCAACCCTGGATGATGCTGACATTTATGCAGCCACAGAAACCTGATTCAAAGCTGTGGAGAGCACCCCAGGTTACTCATCCTATCATACATTCAGACCCCAAACCGTGGGCAGCAAAGCAAAAGGAGGTGGAATTGCAATATATATTAAAGCCATAAACACCTCCAGGCTGGTCTAACAGTAGGATGCAAAGAAGACACTCCAGGTGCAGTTAACCCTTGACAAGACCCCTATTCAAATCATAGCTAACTATAGGCCCCCAACTTTGACTCAATATGCCCACTCCACCTGTAAGCACCTCTTCAAGTCTATCAATATTCTACCCTTTACCCTGATCCTGGGTGACTTTAACTATCCAAATATGGATTGAAAGAACTAGTCATGCCAAAACACAAATGCTCAGAGATTCCTTGATTTTGTCAGTGCAAATGCCTTGGACCAGTTGGTCAACACTCCCACAAGAGGTGATAATATTGCAACATCCCTACAGTGTCATGCTCACTGGTAAGATCTGCCCACAAAGTGGCCATTTTCGAAGTCAGCATCTCCCCTGACACTCTCCTAGCTAGGGTCAAGCAAAAACCTCACCAAAGCTGATTACAACCTCCTGAAGGAAGCTATAAACAGCTTCATAGCCCCCTCCCCCTCCATAGGAGCTGACACATATGTCTAAACCTACACCAAAGTACTATACGAGCATTTATTTAGAAGCATGGGA
Source organism: Protopterus annectens (assembly GCF_019279795.1). Taxonomy (NCBI): domain Eukaryota; kingdom Metazoa; phylum Chordata; order Ceratodontiformes; family Protopteridae; genus Protopterus; species Protopterus annectens. Next base: position 177,005,616 of record NC_056746.1, read on the forward strand.
TCAGGAATAACCGACTGAAAAAAATCCTCCTCCACAAGGAAGAGTAAACCAGTCTGGTGGACATCTGCAATAAAGAAACTGTATAATAAAAGGAAAATATTGATGTCCAGGACAAAAAAAAGTTACAGGTGCCTAATTAGAAGCAATCTCCCATTAGCCTGAACAAGCAAATAAGAGTGCTAGTGAAGTCCTCCATAGCAAACTTTGAGTCCAGAATGGCCCCATCTACTAAAGACAATCATAAGGCCTTCGTCACATATGTCCACAATCTCAAAGGAAGCATTCAGATCTGCTCAGGACTGGTGGTCAAGGACACCACATACACAAACACTGTAGATATAGCCAATCTGCTGGCAGACTGTTTAATGAAAATTTCACCCCTCTGTCATCCCCCATCAGTAAATTAGGACATCCCCAGCACCTGCCCCCGTCCTCTTATCTCTAGTGAGCAAGTCATCACTGCCCTCTCAAAGTCAAAAACTATAGTCTCCCTGGGACCTGTTAACATCCTGGACTGCATCCCACATGAAGTCAGGCAAGAACTTGCAGCACCATTAGGCCCCCTATTCAACTAAAGCCTGAATACTGGCTTTGTCCCAGCCGAGTAGAGGACAGCCACTGTCATCCCTTTGAACAAAGGTGGCGTGTCCACAGATCCAGAAAATTATAGACACATCGGTCTTACTATCCTGATCTGTAGGCTTGGGGGCTCTGTTGTTTGGAATATACTTTTCTGAGGTGCAGGCCAAAACCAGTGGGCTATGGCTGATCAAGTTTGCAGATGACTGCGAGCTGGGTGCTGTCATCAATTCTCCTAGTGATGAGGACATCCTCCAAGAGGGTCTCACCCAAACAAATGACTGGTGCCAGAAACATGGTGTATTGATGAAAAGAGAGGTGGGGAGAGAGAGAGGGAGGCAATAAAAATGTAGAAAAGAAAAGATGAGTGACAAAAGGGAAATGAGAAGGAAGATGTTGACAATCAAACAGAAAAGAACAGTAAGGATTAAGTGAAGAGAGTACAACAGAAGGAAGTCAGAGTAAAGAAAACTGGTATAGACTTAAGTCATAGTTGCATCAGTAATATATAATTTGATCATAAAATTACTATAAAAGAAAGGAAAGTAGAGCATAGAAGGAGCCACTGGAGAACATTCAAGTAATGTTAGACAAGCAATGGCATTCAGCCTATAAAGAGAAAGAGATGGTTTTGTAGATGTTTCTGAATTCAAAAAAATCGGTAGTGTCTCTTATGCTACATGGAATATGTTGCCAAGATTCGAGGCATATAACAGAAAAGCAATGATCACTGCATTTCCAGAGAAGAGGGTAATGTGAAGTTTGAGGACTTGATTGAACTCCTAGATTATACGTTGTTTTTCTAGCTGTCAATCATCTAACAAACAAGTGAAGGATTTTTAGTTTAAAAGTTTGAACAAGAGGGTACCATATGGTAGTTAAGGACTTTATTACATAGGTATCCAATTTGCTTTTGCTGAGAACAGAGCATAAATGCTCTGTTCTAGGAGCAAAGGAGATGAAACAATATATGTATTTCATTAGTTACAGTTTGAAGAGAAATTATTTTTTTGTAAAGCAGAAGACGATAATATGAGGGCATATTTGAGAAGAGCCAACAATATGCTTCACTTACTGATGCTTGCTTGTTTGTGTCTTTTGGCTTTTCCCGGTTAGGGGTCGCCACACGGAACTCCAGTCCGCTAATGATTGGTAGTGGATTTTTATGTACTGGGTTACCAGCCCTGATGCACAACCTTCAATGAAGGCACACCCCATTCACGTATGCCTCCACACAGAAGACACTCTAGCTGAGAATCGAATGGGACAACGTCTGGCTATAAGGCGACAACGCTACCGCAGCACCACCACCGCAGTATTTGCTTCACTTACTGATGCTAATAAGTATAATATATTCTAAGCCCAGAAAACAGTTTGGTATATTTCAGTTTTGAACTGTTTGATGTGGGAATAGAACACACAGTTTTATCATCTTCCCAGCATCAAAGGTAAGTGTGCTATCTACTGAGCCATTGACTTCATAGGCTTCAAAATGCTGATATTTCCTTGCACATGTCACTTAAATAGCAATGCCATTGACAGAACTTATATTACTAAATCAAGAAGTACTATTACATTTCTTAAATCAACAAATCTAATAACTAATTCTGTAATTTATTTATAGTAATTTATGAGCTATTAAATGTATCTAGTCAACTTCTTATTACTGCTAAGCATGAATTACTGTCATATTTCTAAAAAAATGCCAGATGTCTCAAAAACATGTCAACCTAAGGTATAATATAAATTGTTTGGATATACATACATCAAACAAGAAATTTTAGTTCATGCTTGAAATACATTGTTTGGCTATAAGTAAAGTATTAAAAAAATCATAGTATCTGGCAAGAATTTTCAGGTATTTCACATTAGTGCATAAAACCCATCAGAAACATATTCTGTTTAATCTAAAATATTCCATTATGCACACATCATTACTGTTCAGAAAATAAATCCAAATGCCTCACACCCTGTATTAGCATGGCTGTAGTAATATTGTTGCTGACCAGCACTGCTGCTGACAATGTCCAGTAATAAGCAAATGGATTGTTAAACACTTAAGTGTTATAGAAGTAAGATATTTATATTGAATTATAGCCATGCAGCTGACATTTTCATACTATCAAAGCTCTTCTGTGAAGCTTCAGGAGGTCCTTACAATGACTGCAAGTGGTTTAAAAAACATACACACACACAAAAAGCAATTTATAAAGCAAAAACTGCTCAGAATGCTTATGTGCTAGCAAATAAAGCAAAGTGCATGAAGCAAATTACAAACTTGTTGGAAATAAAAGTAATACTTCCTGTTTTCTTCAGTAATTTTAAAATGTTTTTAGTTTATATAGATGAGCAGTAGGAGTAAGCCGTGGTGGTGCAGCGGTAGTGTTGTCGCCTCACAGCAAGAGGTTCTCCCGTTCGATTCTCGGCTGGAGCGCCTTCTGTGTGGAGTCTGCATGTCCTCCCCGCGGTCGAGTGGCATTCGAAAGACATGTGTAGGGCATGCCTTCATTGAAGGTTTGGCATCAAGCTGGCACCTTGGCACTGTAAAAATCTACTGCCAATCATTAGCAGACCAGAGTTGCACTGTGGCGACCCCTAACCGGGAAAAGCCAAAAGGAGAAGAACAACATAGATGAGCAGCAGGAGTCCGTGCTGATAGTACCAGTTTCTTACTGTAAGCTGCTTCTGTAAGTTTGACCTTGAGATTACAATCTGCATTATTAAGTGTCCCTTCACTGAGTGAGAAAGTAAAGCTTTCAGCAATGGTCTGTGTCTTTAGCAGCAATGTAATGGCACAAAAAAGAAAAGGGAAGAAACAATGTTTATTTTTCATCCATTTTACTGCAGCATCCCCTATAGCACTATAGGATGCCTCAAGACTCAGGATGAGAACCACTGTACTGTAAAATGTGACAGAAGAGCAGAGAATCAACCTGTTTAAAAAATATCAGGGGAGCCATAAGAGGCAGGGCTGAAATAAAGGAGAGCTCATCAAGGTGTTTTTAAGTGTGGTTTTGTCTTCTGGATAGCTTGTCTAAGAATAACTTTCATTAACCCAAAGAAAAAGACCATGTTATTGTATTTACTTCCATTTTCTCTGAGATAGCATTTTCCGAAAGAATGAGGAACAGAAAGAGAAGGAGATGGACTACAATTTGGGTATTTGGGAAAAGAGACAACATTCATAAATGTTTACATAGTTAGGTGGGCACGAAGAGATTGCTTTCTGAAGAAAGCAATTTAATTGTACAGAGTTTTGAGTATTTAACATAGAAGATGTTAAGCATGTAACTAAATGGTCAATGATGGGTTCATGATTACAATAATAATGAAATTAGAAGGAATAATAATAATCCGAGGAAAAGGAAAATGGAGTAGGATTTTATCCTCTGCCAACAATCATGAGGACAATGTGGCAGACACCCAATTTGACAGAATTAAATAAGTAATATTTAAAGGAAAGAAGAGAAAGGGTTAGGTTACAGACAGGTGACAGAAGGAGGACAGTAATGAAAGAAAATGCAGCAAATGAAATTTAGTAATATTACTTAAGCTTTTATTTTATTTTATTTGCTTTTCAGGTAGAAAACTGATCTCCATGGACCATTTTCAGATTCAGCCACTTATTACAAATTGAGAGAGTAACCAAAAGTCAGTGTAGCAATAGGGCCATTATAACACTAACAAGATGTAGGTTGTAACCATACATATTAATTTAACATTCATTAGCGAATTATGACACAAAATTATTAATGTTAGGAATGAGGCCTAAAAGGGAAGCCACGAAAGGTAGCCAGATGAATGCAGACAATACTGGGGATGACTGAAGAAATAAATAATTATCTACTATATGAAAAAGGATCCAGCAAGAATGTGATAATAAAATGTTTCTCTAAAGGTATAAATCACAAAACATTGCATGCATATGGACATGCATGTATGAAAAAGAAATCTTAGTACAAGCTGAACAACTAGCTTCCTCTGAACATTAACAAACACAATAATGAAACAGAATAGTAATGTCTTTTGGCTTTTCATGTTTAGGGGTCGCCACAGCGGTCCGTTAATTATTGGCAGTGGATTTTTATGGTGCCAAGTTGTTAGTCCGACACCCAACCTTCAAGGAAGGCACACCCATTCACGCACGCATCTACCTGCATGTCTTTTATGTCACTCGACCACGGGGAGGACATGCATACTCAACACAGAAGGCGCTCCAGCTGAGAATCGAATGGGAGAACCTCTTGCTGTGAGGCGACAATGCTAACCGCTGCACCCAGAATGAATACTAAATATAAAACTGAACTATAAAATGAAGATATTCCAGGTTAGTTCAAGTTGTAACTATGCTTTTGAACCTGTAGCATTCCGCAAGGGTTAGATGGCTGCTTGCCATCCAAAAGTATGATTAGCTCTACAGTGCAGTTATACATAGGAATTATAACACCTGCTAAATTATGACACATATTCCGTCCTATGTCACTAAATCATTAATCTCTGACACTAACTGTCAAAATCAGCAATTAGCCAAAAGCACATATAACCATAGCCATCAATGAATCAGGGACAAATGCAGAAATAATTAGGAACAAATAGGGACACTTACAAATATTAGCACTAATAACTTGAGACATTGGCAGAATAAAATAGTATGAATTAATATACATCTTCTGAAGTAAAAGATGAGTGTAAACTTAATTATTTTCATTATATATTTAGTGTGATTCGTCACCTTTTCCTCACAGGTCACTATAGTTTTACAAGGGATTGCAAGGGAGAGAGCTAAAAGTTCAGTCACGATCAAGGATGTCCCTGAAATCAGTGACAGTTGAGAGATACAATCAAAAGATCAAAACAATATGTATTAAAAAATTGTAAAAGTACATGATGACTTAGCAGGAGGGCAGTCCCCTATATAGTCTGTGTGGAAGGGGTTGTGCATTTTATTCCCTCATTATATAATTTAAAACACAGATGTCATGCATCCTCAGGTATGAAGAAAATGGATTCTTTCACAAAGTTGCACAACTCCATTCATTCGTTTATGTTTGATTACCTATGTAGTACAATTTAAGATTACTAGAGAGTCAGAGCCATTCTTGACATAACAAACAGAAGCTAATCCAGGCCAGTATATCAGCTCTTCACAGGAGTCACATGCATACTGATTCATAAGCTGTTCACAGGGGTCACTTGCACTCTAATTCACACGTTCTTCCCAGCAGTCACATGCACACTGATTCACAAGCTCTTTAAAGGAGTCAATTGCACACTGATTCACATGTTCTTGACAGGGTTCACATACACATTGATTCACAAGCTCTTCAGAGGAGTCAATTGCACACTGATTCACATGTTCTTGACAGGATCACATGCACACTAATTCACAAGCTCTTCACAGGAGTCACTTGCATGCTGATTCACACGCTGTTAACAGGAGTCACTTGCACACTGATTTGCACACTTTTCACAAGAGTCACATGCACATAGATTCACAATCAGCACTTACATTTATAGGCCATTAGAAAGATTGCCATTCCACCTATAGATCATATTTCAAAAGTGGGAGAAAAACAAAGTACCCAAAAAATCCACACAGGTACGGGGATTATGTGACAAAGTGTCCTCTCCAAGAATCGAACTAAAGAACAAACCACTTTGAGGTAGCATTAGAAACTATTTTTCTACTGTGCCACCCTTGCAAAACTTCAGAGTTTTAATAATTAAAGGAAAATTCATCCCTGAATTGAAAATATATATTTCATTGTGTTTGTTATTCAGTTTACTACCATTGCATCAGAATCAATGTGTTTCTTATATTTTAATGTATGATATCTCCACATCACCAGCACTGCTATGTTAACATGATTTTGCCTCTTTGTCCTCCTCCCAGAATAGAGTTTGAGTCCCTATAATAGGTCACAATCTAGATATAGATATCATAAATGAGTTTTTTACATCATTTAGTTACAGTGATGGTGCTTTGAGTCACTGGCTATTTTGATGACCTATAAAATGTAGAGTCAGTGTTTATTTATTACTCCGATCTGTTCTAACTTTATGCTGTTTGAAGCCTTTTTAGGTCTGTTTACATTTTCTTCAGTAAGAAAGAGATGAAACAGCAGCATTTTGTTATGTGTTTAAACTTGTAGTCCTTCAAAAAATTCCAGACCATCTATTCCTCCATACTCCTGCTAGGTGTGAAAGTTGTCTGTTCTGCTTATTCATCAGTTATTGACAGCTGTCATTTCAAAGAGCTAGCAGGGCAGATGATTGCATATTTAATTATTGGTAAAGTTTGTAGTTTAATTGAAATACGCAAACTACAACTGGCCAGAATTTAAAGTAATTGCAAGTTTGTTTATGATATATATTGCAACTCATACCTGCTCTTCAGATAAAGATCTTTCCAACAACTAACTCCTTGAAAGAACATTGCACTTAGCGGTTTATAGTAATTTGCTGACCTCAGCAAAACTCAGTCTCATAATATAATTTAATTTGATGAACTTTTATGATTCCAAGTGATCACTGGGCTTCTGCAACACAAATGATAGTGAGTATAGGGATATGGGAGGACGTGTTGTTCTGGTATTCCTGGTTCATACATTTGCAGATTGACTTAAGGCTTGACAACAGCCCAAGTGACTTGGGTTTGATTAGTGACTCAGGCACTTGACAGAGTATGCAGGGGAGGATGGGAATGACATCCTGGACAGGCAGAGAGGGAGGGAGTCTACATGCCCAGAGACACATAAGTGCTGACTGGATTTCCATAGCTGAGACCATGGAAATCACCACATGGTACCTTCTTTGCCTGGGTAAGGCTGTCTTCTGATGTTTGCCCCTTTGTGGAAGTGATGGGCAGTATAACACTGAGCATCCCAAACAGAACCAAGATGCTATCCTCCAAAAAAAGGAAGCCAATCTGGTGGTCCACTGCCATAAACAAACTGTACAACAGAAGGAAGAAACTGTTGCAAAACAGAGTAAAATCCCATGAGTGGAGGAGCTCCCTGGTCAGCCTCAGTAAAAGCTGAGATCCCTTATAAGATCCTCCAAAGCTAGCTACAAAAACAAAATCTCCACTAATTCTAAGGACAACCACAAAGCATTCTATAGCTATGTCAAGAATCTCGATGGCAACACCCATATCTGCTCTGAGTTACAGCACAATAGCACAAAAATTACAGAACCAACTGATATTGCCAACATCCTGGCAGATAGGTTCAGTGCCAACTTTACACCCCCCCTTACCCCCTAAAGGGCCCATATCTATACAGGAAGAATGCAGAGTCCCTGTAATCACAACTACTCAGGAAAAAGCTGCACTCTCTAAAGCCAAAAACACAGCATCCATGAGACTGGACAACATCCTAGGCTGCGTTTTACATGAACTTCAGAATGAACTGGCTCCCCACTTAAGCACCATGTTCAATAATAGCCATGCATCAGGATTTGTGCCCACTGAATGGCGCACAGCAACAGTTATCCCACTCCACAAAGGGGGAACCACCACTGATCCCAGGAACTATCGCCCTATTAGCCTGACGAGCCTGGTCTGCAAGGCCATGGAACATATCATCATGGAACTCATAAACAAAGACATTGGTAACCTCTAAACTCTGGATCCCACCCAGTTCGGGTTTGTGAAAGGCAGATCATGCTTCCTGAACCTGATCAACTTCTTTGAGACAGTCAACAAAGCCGTAGATGAGGGTAAGGTGGTTCACACAGCCTATCTTGACCTCGCCAAGGCTTTCGACACCATCCCCCATTCTGGAATTATAGCTAAACTCACTAATCTAGGTATAAATCCCTACATCACAAGATGGGTTGCCAACTGGCTTACTGACAGAACCCACACTGTAAAAGTTGCAGACTCCAAATGTGACCTCAAAGCAGTGACAAGTGGAGTACCACAGGGTTCTGTCCTGGGACCCCTCCTGTTAGGTATATACTTCTCTGAAGTACAGGATAACACAGAAGGTCTCTGGCTAACGAAGTTCACAGATGACTGAAAACTAGGAGCCATAGTCAAGTCCCCAAATGATGTGGACATCCTACAGAAGGGCCTCGCTGAGACAGATGCCTGGTGTCAGAGCCATGGCCTCAAGTTCAATTCCAAAAAGTGCAGTGTCATCCCCTTGGTAAAAATTCTGTATCCATGAACTACAACATAGGCAGCAATCTACTTAACACCGAATGTGTGATAAGAGACCGTGGGACCCAGGTGGACAGTAGTCTCTCCTTTGATAGTCACATCGCCACAATAGTCATTAAGTCCTTCTATGTGGCACACCTCATCATAAAAGGGTTCTCATCCAGGAAAAAAGAGGTCATTGTTCCCCTCTACTCGACACTCATTAGACCCATTATAGAGTACAACGCCCCTTTTGGAATGTGGATTACTGGCCTCAAACAAATGCCCTACACTGACCGTCTCAAAAAACTCCAGCTTTACTCCATAGCATATCGCCTACACCAAGGTGATCTCTACCTAACATATAAAGTTATGTCAAACCCAGAGCTGTTGGACATGCTACACCTAAAGAAATCCCAATCCCTCTGAGCTACACGCTCTAGGGACCTAAACCTTGTCACCACAATAAACAGGACATGCTGGAGGGATAGATTCCTGTCCCAGAGACTTTGCATACTCTGGAACAGGCTACCAATCTATGTCAAGCAAAGTTTTTCTTTAGCACTCTTCAAGAAAAATCTTGATGAGTGGATGGGAAATAGGAAATACACACCGGGGATCACTTCTGTGTCTCTTCTCGACAGTGGCACAGGAAAATAACTTTCTTGGGTGGCGTAAGCCAGGGAATCTTGTTGGCTAGGCTTACGTAGGCCCTTGGGCCAATAGCATAGTACCTACCTATAAACCTATGAATATGTATAGGGATAGGGTTTAAAGGCACAAAAAATAAACCAACCCTGATGGTTGCTTTAATGACAGCCTCTCCCTTCAATCATCACTTACTATTTGTTGACCAGGAGGGCCAAAAGATATTTGGCAGGCAAATTGGGCAAACAGTGACATAGATAGATAGATAGACAGATAGATAGATAGATAGATAGATAGATAGATAGATAGATAGATAGATAGATAGATACATACATACAAATATATATATAAATATATATATATATATGCAAACTGGGTGCTGTAATCGACTCTCCGGCTGACACAAGCATCCTCCAAAAGGGTCTCACAGAGATGGATAACTGGTGCCAGAGTCATGGCCTAAAGCTAAATGCCAAAAAGTGCATAGTCATCCCCTTTGGGAAAAACAAAGTGCCCACAAATTACCACATATGTGGTAATCCATTAAGTACGGAAGAAATAATTAGGTATTTGGGGACCCAAGTAGATAGAAATCTCTCCTTTGACAATCACGTTGCCAAAGTGGTTAGAAAGACCTTCTATATAGCCCACCTTATCATGAAAGGGTTCACATCTAGATCAAGAGAGGTCATTGTGCCCCTCTACTCATCACTTATCAGGCCCATAATTGAGTATAATGCCCCATTTGGGATGTACCTTACCCGACACCTTCAGCAACTGGAAAGACCCCAAAAGTATCTCACCAAGAGGATCAAGGGGCTCAAACAGATGCCCTATGCAGTTCGGCTAAAGAAACTCCAGCTCTACTCAGTTGCATACCACCTACTCAGAGGCGATCTGTGTCTGACGTATAAAGCCATGTCCAACCCAGAATTAATGGACATGCTTCACCTCAGGAAATCCAAATACGTTAGAGCTACACGCTCGCTCCAGGTACTTGAACCTCAGCACAGAAATAAATAAGACATGCTGGAGGGACAGATTCATATCCCAGAGGCTCCCCTCACTCTGGAACAAAATCCCAATCCATGTTAGGCAGAGCCCCTGACCCTCTTCAAGAGAAATCTTGCCGAGTGGATGGGAGATCATAGGTTTACCCCTGGGATCTCTTCTGTGTTGCTGCTTGACAGAGGTACAGTAAACTAACCTTAAAAGGGCTACCTTCTGTGACCTACTATACAGAGGCACAGTCAACTAATCTAAAAGGGTGGCGAAAGCCAAACACACTCTGGCTAGGCTTATAAATGCCCTAGGGCAGATAGCCTAGTATCAGCCTATGAACCTATATATGTATATATATATATATATATATATATATATATATATATATATATATATATAAACATAAACCTACAGGTTTTATTAGCCATAAGTAAAGGAATGTTTGCCTGCATGTGATGCATTTAGCCTCTGTTGCTGTTAAAAATGCAGATGTAAGACTGGGAGTGTTCCTCATCAGCAACATGGCAAAGAGGTTTGGTGGCAGGCACTGTGAACCACCTACTTGTGTTATATCTACTAGATCAGTCACATTCATTAAAATTACATTGAGTGTGTGGTTACATGTAGGGAGATTTAATGTCCAAGGCATGGTGAGTAACATTCTATAATATTAATCTCTCTGTCTCTCTCTCTCTGTATATATATATATATATATATATATACACGCACACTCATCCAATACGCAGATGACTCTACCATCATCTGCTCAGCCCAGTCCCTACCCAAACTGCAAAAAGTCACACAGGAAGCCTTTTCCTCTGTTGAAACATGGTTATCCGATGCCCAATTAATACTCAACCCAAACAAAACTAAACTACTGATCTTCCAACCCACCAAACATACTCAAAACAACTCTCACTTTAACATCACAGCAAAAGACAACACCACTATATACCCAACTGAACACACCAAATTGCTAGGAGTGGAAATAGACACTAAACTAAAATTTGACATTCACATATCCATGACCATAAAAAAGTCCACAAAAAACTAGGAGCATTATACAGAAATAAACAATTTCTCACCAAAGCAGCAAAGATTTCAATAGCAAATTCCCACCTTATCTCCACCCTACTTTATGCCTCTCCAGTATATACCAACCTAAGGCAATGTGATCTAAACAAGCTAGAGTCCTGCTACAACAAAATCGGGGCCCGCCACAGGGGCATCCTACAGCCACCACTGTCTCTCACTTGCTGAACTGGGCTGGCTTGAACTCCCTCACCTCCTTCAGTGGTATCAACTCTCACTCACCCACAAACTAGTAAACCATCCACTAAATGTCCCATCCCTCCAGAATCTACTCCAACCCTATCGCACCACCAGACCACTAAGATCCAGCAACAAAAATCACTTGCAGATCACTAAAGCCAATAACTCTGCTGGTGAAGCACTATTCTCTTGCCATAGCCAAATTATGGAACTCACTCCCACCCACAATTACCTCCACCATCATGCACCAACTTCAAAACTTTATTAAAAGCGCACCTAAAACATGCTGGCTATGCCCTTGCAACTCCCACTCTAATATCATCCACCCCATCCAACTACTACCTTTCTTTCACCTCCACTAACTACCTTGATGATAGCAAGCTCAGATGCTCATAAGCCTAGTACTTATTATATAGCAGGAACTTCTCATTGTTACATTTGTTAATGCCTGTTATGTACTTCACAGATAAAGATTCTAGTTGTCTACTGATGTACTATGTTCTTCATCTGTAAATATGTTGTAAGTAATTTCTATGTTAAATTGTTAATCACTATGTAATCCAATGTAACTACTGTCTGTTTATTTTACTGTGGAGCTTTTCTCCCGGCCTCCGCTGAAAATGGACCCACCAGTCGGACACTCCTGGTCAACAAATTTAAATAAATAAATATATATATATATATATATATATATATATATATATATATATATATATATATATATATATATATTGAATATGTGTGTGTATTTATATACATATATAAATATATATATATATGTGTGTGTGTGTGTGTGTATATATATATATATATATATATATATATATATATATATATATATATATATATATATATATGTGTGTGTGTGTGTGTGTGTGTGTGTGTGTATAGTATATATTATATATATAATGATATATATATATATATATATATATATATATATATATATATATATATATATATATATATATATATAGCCACACAGTGGGTGCCTTGGATTTGGTTCAGATTTACTCCAGATATGTGGACAATATCCCTGGCTGTGTTCTACACGAACTACAGAGTGAACTGGCACCTCACCTGTGTGCCCTGTTCAATCACAGCCTCACCTCAGGCTTTGTCCCTACCAAATGGAGCACTGCTACAGTTATCCCTCTCCACAAAGTAGAAGCAACTACAGACCCTGGGAACTATCGCCCCATTAGCCTGATGAGTCTGATATGCAAATCTATGGAACACATCCTCATGGACCTAATAAACAAGGATATAGGGAATCTCCAAACTCTGGATCCTGCACAGTTTGGTTTTGTGAAAGGTAGATCATGTTTGCTCAACTTGGTCAACTTCTTTGTGTCAGTCACCAGAGCTGTGGATGAAGGCAAGGTGGTACGTACAGCCTACCTTGATCTGGCCAAGGCCTTTGATACCATTCACCACTCAGGAATCATAGAAAAACTCACTAAGCTAGACATCAACCCCTATATCACTAGGTGGGTTGCAAACCGGCTCACAGATAGAACCCATAGTGTGAAAGTCCTGGGTCCTCCCCTATTTGGTATCTACTTCTCAGAAGTCCAGGCCAACATGAAGGGACTCTGGCTTTCAAATTTCACAGATGATTGCAAGTAGGGAGCCATTATTAACTCCCCATGTGATGTTGACATCCTACAGAAAGGCCTCACTGAGACCAATGACTGGTGTCAGAACCACAGCCTTAAGCTCAATGACAAAAAATGTGTCATCATCCCCTTTGGGAAAAACCCATTTCCCATGATTTACCACATCGATGGTAGTCCACAGAACACAGAAGGCATTATAAGAGTTCTGGGAATACAGGTTGACAGCAACCTCTCTTTTGACCACCACATTGCCACTGTGGTCAGAAACTCCTTCTATGTGGCACATCTCATTACTAAGGGTTTTGGATCCAGGAAGAAAGGGGTCATTGTCTCCTTCTACTCTTCCCTCATTAGGCTAATCATCTAGTACAATGCCCCATTTGGCATGTACCTCACTAGACACCTACAACAACTGGAGAGGCCACAAAAGTAACTCACAAAGAGGATCCTAGACATTAAACACTTGTCCTATATGGGCAGACTCAAAAAACTCCAACTATTCTCTGTCTCATATAGCCTACTTGGAGGTGATCTCTGCTTGACTTACAAAGCCATGTCTGACCCAGCTGTGTTAGAAATGCTACATCTAAAGAAATCCCAATCCCTCCGCACCACACGCTTCAGAGACTTCAGCCTCATTACCACAATCAACAGAATGTGCTGGAGGTACAGGTTCATAACCCAGAGACTGCCCATGCTATGGAATAGACTTTCCATACATGTCAAAGAGAGCACCTCACTGACCCTCTTCAAGAGAAATCTTGATGAGTGGATGGGAAATGGAAAATTCACCCCGGGGATCACTTCAGTGGCTTTACTCGACAGAGGCACTGTGAACTAAGGTCGGGTGGCACGATACCAGGGTAATTCTATGGGCTAGGCTTGTAAAGGCTCCAGGGCCATTAGGCTAGTACACACCTATGAACCAATGAATCTAACTGTTCCCCCTATAGGGCAGCGTGTGTAGAGTCTGTGCTGCTGCCCACACCTCCATTTTTGAGTGAGTTTGAGGTGGAAACACTCAGCATGTGTTTCAAATGTGGGCAGACCTCACAGAGACACATGGAGAACATATGAATTCCAAACAGGCATTGACTGGAGGACAAGATCAGACCTTATAGTATGTGCATGGGAGGGAAAGACCTACCATTAAGCCAACTGGTCATACATACATTGCAAATAATGAGTAGTGATATGTACAGTAGAAATAACTAAATTATTTAAATCAGATTTTTCCCACAAGAAGAAACTACAGACAAAACATCCCTGTTAGTTTTACAATTAAACAGAATAAACTTTAAGTGTGAGCCTGACAATTTAAAATTCTGAAAATCAAAGTTGCAGTAGTAGGCTCTTTTTGCTATAATATTTTCTTATCAGAAGAGAAGTATTGGAATTAACTAAATATTAAGCAGCAGTATGATTAACTAAAGCTATAGATGCTGGGCCAGGTTTGGGAAGAGTGTATAAAACTTAGACGATTACAAGGTTTGGGAAGAGTGTATAAAACTTAGATGATTACAACCTATCTTTGTTTTTAAGGGCAGCTGATTGACTATTAGGAAAACATGTATCCTCCAAAGGTGATAAAACTGTAAAAATCGGTGAAGGCTCTGGAAGTGCCTTCTGAAACAAGCTCATAGCAATTTCTGAGGAACTGAGAAACCTCAGTGTTCTCTCACTGAAAACACTGGCACATTCTAGAAATGGTCTCATAGGAAGAGAACCCCCCCATAGGGAGAATTAGAAATTGACCTCCCCTCTGAGTCTGAATCAGAAATTTAAGGAGAAAACACTGTATCTGTCTCTTCATCTTCCTGTCCAGATTCCAATCTTGAATCTGTTCAGGAAAAAAGGTCTGTCTCTTTTCCCAGAAACTACTTATAAGAAGTATCATTAGCATCGATTAAACTCTGAGCCAGACCCATTTAAAGGATTACTATCAAAATTTCACACCTGCAATATCCGAACATGTAATCCCAAAAGCATGTATTCAACATTTCAATTCAGCGAAAAAATAATGTTGAGTCACAACAGTGAATGCACGCTAGCAGTCGCTGTTGTGGTTTCAACATTTTGAATGCAGATCGCACTATATTGGGGATTGGGAAATGTACCCTTTCCCTCACTGTAGTGCAATCTCGGAGTTGTATATATAAATT
This sequence comes from Protopterus annectens, assembly GCF_019279795.1. NCBI lineage: Eukaryota > Metazoa > Chordata > Ceratodontiformes > Protopteridae > Protopterus > Protopterus annectens. The sequence goes on from NC_056746.1 coordinate 177,021,041, forward strand.
CCAGTCATAGCTCATGACGGGAAGTGTAGTATTTTTGATAAAGTCGACATTCCTGAGTTGTCGACTTTCCTTAAATACCTTGTTTGGTTATGTGCATGCTCGTATATTTGATTTCCGATATTTCGGGTCGGAAAAATGAACACTTGCACTTGTCAGGTGTGAGATTTTGATAGTAAACCATCAGTAAAATACTGCTGTTTGTGGAAATTTGAGTAGGTCTTTGCTTTAAGGCAGTTCCAGACCAGCCAGCTCAGAACTAAAAGTCAAAGAATTCCAAAGCTGCCGTTTGCTGTGATCTTTTAAATTACCACTGCATTGTAATAGTTCCATCACATACAGAAAGAATAAGTGTTTTCATTTCTTCATTTATTTTAAATTCATTTAACAGTCTGTATTTGCTTTAGTTAAGATCTTTAAGCCTGTATTGCTAATTCCAGTGTATAGTTGTGCTGCATTTTGTTGTTTAAGTGGCCTTACTGTTGGTATTAAACCCTGGTTTTATTTTTACATACTGAATGTATATTAGGTGGATCTACTTCACAAGCTCGAAGTTTCAAAACTGCAAATGGTCGAGATCATAAGATCAAAGTTTTGAAACTTCGGAATTGTAATAAAAAAATAAAAGCAAAAAAAAATGTTTTTATGTTTTTGCAGGGGACAAGCCCCCCTGCACCCCCACACCACCTGTTAAATAAATATACTAACTCCGAGATCGCACTACAGTGAGGAAAACAGTAAATTTCCCATTCTGCTCTGTACTGCGATCTCCGTTCAAAAAGTTCAAAGTTTCAAAACTTTGATCTTATGGTCTCAACCATTTGCAGTTTGGAATTTTGAAACTTCAAGCTTGGGATGGGAATCCATATTAGGCTAGTTCAGGACTCATTTTTGCATTAAGGCAGTTCCAGGCCAGTCAACTCAGAGCTAGGGGTCTATTTGCTTTCCCTTCCACACACCCATTTATAGTCATGTTCTTAAATCCAGTGTATCTGTTGTTACCTGCGCCTTATGATAATAACATAACTACCTCCCCCTCCCAAATTATTATCTGTTGACAATAAGCACAAATCATTTGGCGACGTCTCTTCCATTAAACTTACTTCTGACCAGAATAAAAAGTTGTTTAATGTCAAGTGCACTGATACTGTTTGCACTAATTTTAGTATTAAATTACTGATTTTTTTTTTGCAAGAATTAGTTTACTGTTTATTGCTGGTGGCAGAATAAGGTTTCCATGTGCGTTGTTTTAAACTGGACTTTCACTTACTCAGCAGCACGTCCACCAAAACATTATCCTAATCAAATTGAACTCCAAGCAGTTACAGTTACCCTGCCCCCAGTTATTCCTATTGGTATCATGGAGCAGCACTTCTCTGCAAAACCAGAGATAATGAGTACATGGGTATGGAAGTGTGTCCTGTTCCAATGTTCCATTTGCCTATCGTTGGATGATGACAATGAGTACATGGGTATGGAAGTGTGTCCTATTCCAATGTTCCATTTGCCTATTGTTGGATGATGACAATGAGTACATGAGTATGGAAGTGTGTCCTGTTCCAATGTTCCATTTGCCTATCGTTGGATGATGATAATGAGTACATGGGTATGGAAGTGTGTCCTGGTTCCAATGTTCCATTTGCCGATTGTTGGATGATGATAATGAGTACATGGGTATGGAAGTGTGTCCTGTTCCAATGTTCCATTTGCCTATCGTTGGATGATGACAATGAGTACATGGGTATGGAAGTGTGTCCTGTTCCAATGTTCCATTTGCCTATTGTTGGATGATGACAATGAGTACATGGGTATGGAAATGTGTCCTGTGCCAATGTTCCATTTGCCTATCGTTGGATGATGATAATGAGTACATGGGTATGGAAGTGTGTCCTGTTCCAATGTTCCATTTGCCTATCGTTGGATGATGACAATGAGTACATGGGTATGGAAGTGTGTCCTGTTCCAATGTTCCATTTGCCTATCGTTGGATGATGACAATGAGTACATGGGTATGGAAGTGTGTCCTGTTCCAATGTTCCATTTGCCTATCGTTGGATGATGACAATGAGTACATGGGTATGGAAGTGTGTCCTGTTCCAATGTTCCATTTGCCTATCGTTGGATGATGACAATGAGTACATGGGTATGGAAGTGTGTCCTGTTCCAATGTTCCATTTGCCTATTGTTGGATGATGACAATGAGTACATGGGTATGGAAGTGTGTCCTGTTCCAATGTTCCATCGTTGGATGATGACAGTGAGTACATGGGTACGGAAGTGTGTCCTGTTCCAATGTTCCATTTGCCTATCGTTGGATGATGATAATGAGTACATGGGTATGGAAGTGTGTCCTGTTCCAATGTTCCATTTGCCTATTGTTGGATGATGACAATGAGTACATGGGTACGGAAGTGTGTCCTGTTCCAATGTTCCATTTGCCTATCGTTGGATGATGACAATGAGTACATGGGTATGGAAGTGTGTCCTGTTCCAATGTTCCATTTGCCTATCGTTGGATGATGACAATGAGTACATGGGTATGGAAGTGTGTCCTGTTCCAATGTTCCATTTGCCTATCGTTGGATGATGACAATGAGTACATGGGTATGGAAGTGTGTCCTGTTCCAATGTTACATCTGCCTATCATTGGATGACGACAATGAGTACATGGGTATGGAAGTGTGTCCTGTTCCAATGTTCCATTTGCCTATTGTTGGATGATGATAATGAGTACATGGGTATGGAAGTGTGTCCTGTTCCAATGTTCCATTTGCCTATCGTTGGATGATGACAATGAGTACATGGGTATGGAAGTGTGTCCTGTTCCAATGTTCCATTTGCCTATTGTTGGATGATGACAATGAGTACATGGGTATGTAAGTGTGTCCTGTTCCAATGTTCCATTTGCCTATCGTTGGATGATGATAATGAGTACATGGGTACGGAAGTGTGTCCTGTTCCAGTGTTCCATTTGCCTGTCGTTGGATGATGACAATGAGTACATGGGTATGGAAGTGCGTCCTGTTCCAATGTTCCATTTGCCTATTGTTGGATGATGACTTAGCACAGATTTGGCTGTAAGAAAAGAAATGGTTGTATGCATGTTACAAAACTAGCCTACACTCTTGTTAAAAAATCTAGAAGTGGGATTGCTGTAGGACCAGGGTTTCCTGGGCCAAGAGCAGGGCAAAGAGGTGAGGTGGCAGGTACTGTCATACCACCAACCCTTGTCCTACCTATAATGTCAGTCATATTCATTAAAAAATGACATCACAGGAAGAGGTTACATGGAAAGGGATTTTATTAATGTCCAGTAAAACTGCTGAGGACTGGTATAAGGAAAGGGAAGATGTAATGAATATAGGACACTGCTATGTTTGGATGTGTGGTAATGAACCCTAATGGATGTGTTTTTCAGAGAGTTATATATCAATGGGTACTAGTTGATGATGGGTGCATTCTGGGTAGCTGTGCATACATATCAACCCTTGTGGGAATGTATGCATGCCGGGAGAAAGTTTGTGCGTTCATCAGTCAACACTGGATTTTGCATGTGTGTGTGTGTGTGTGTGTGTGTGTGTGTGTGTGTGTGTGTGTGTGTGCACATTTACACATTACTTTGAACTACAGAATGGTGTACCTTCCCTCCATGTAGCAATGCCATGTGGCAACCTGGGGGGGGGGCACTGCACAGAGCAACCTGCTCTGCAAGCTTTGTTCAGCATATATAGCAGGGTATATTGTGAATGTTGTTATGACACCATCAAGTTGGAATATCTTATTCTCCATTCACTTTGTGGCCTAAACTGTAGCAGGTCCAAACCATTTAACTTGCTTAATAGCTGAGGATTGAAGTCATTAAATAATGATGAACATTTGAGTTTAAAACTCCACATCCTTCGGAAAGTTCATGCTAATGCCAAACCTATTATTTTATCAACTTTCTAAGTTTCTAAGAGCAGTATTTAAAATCTGTTCCTATTTGTCCCCCCATCATTTTAGGCTTTGTCCAGAATTTTTACTCTGAGAGGTTGAGAGGTATACAAGAAAGCTAACATGCACTAAAATTAAGTTAAAAAATCAAAAATGTGTAAATTCTAAGATCATTCTTGAAATGTTGACTTGTAAGTAATCCATGGTTCTGTTACAACTAATATGGCAAATAAATACGGAGGAGACTGTTTTCAGAAATATGGCGGATTACTATAGATATATATGTTGCTCAAAATATGCTTTTAGGATCCAGCATGCATTCTATACTGATATTTCCAAAAGCAATAATCTTAAACAAGAACTGTATGGTATCACTTTTGAAAATGTATGTTTTAAGCTATGACAAATCTCTTTGTTGTTAATAGATATGCCTAGATATGTGTATCAGGTATGGCTTGAAGCTATAATTAAATCACTCTGAGATTTCCAGTTGACAAGTGAGATTTCAGGCTGACAGGTCCTGGAAGCAATGGATTTATAAGCAAGTGGTATTTCGTGAGAGATACCAAAGTATAAGGTAATCAGAGGTATGAAATGCCACTTCAGTTTCAAGGATGTAGTGAGACATGCACAGAATATGCAGATGAGTCTATTGTTCCAATGCATCTCTCAGAAACATTATAGGTGAAAGAGCACAGAATGTTTAGAACTGCCTGAGGTTATTGTCAGTTGTATAGAAGTATCCAAAACATGCTTACCTGACCAGAATGCAACTATTTTTTTTTTATTATAATAAATGACAAAAAGTTGATAATAATGTGCTCCTTTTAGAAGTGTATAGGGGGCAGCATTTTTAAGGTTGAATACATTTTTAAATGATATGTGGGAGTGGGAACAGTATGAGTTTTGAGTATAAAATGTACATTTGTGGCTATACCCCTGTTCTGTTTAATATGTGTTCAGATTTAAACAGTTGAAAAAGCTATACTTGACTGCATTGTATTCAGACACATGGTCAGCACAAGGAATATTTTTCGTATTTTTGTTGCAGGCGGTTAAGAATGAGAGGGATGAAATGGGAATGAAGACAGAAACAGACAAGCAAGTATTATCGTACTCCAGACTCATATAATAAACTGACTTAGGTTTAAGTCACGTGATATAGATATAAGAGACTTATATAGGCCAGCTCCGTGTCATCCAAGGACAGAGACTAGAATGTGATCCGGAGAACTTAAGATCATTCAGCATCTCAGACACTGGAGGAGGAGGAGGTAGATGCAAAGAATAGGCACCAGTAACTAATGCCTGTTCACCCATAATGAGGAGAAGGAGACAGTCCAGCCTTCTGCAGTCCCAGTGCCTACTAAAGACAAAGTTACATGGCATGCAGTTCATATGCTGAGGGCTTGCACGTGGCACTGACAACTCAGCCTTCCGTGGTAGTCTTTGGGGGCATATACAGAGGAATGGCCATGCTCACAGAGGAAAGCATTGGGGCTTTCATCTCTGCACTGTGCTTTGAGAGAGGAGTTAGGGCCACAAATAATAGAACCCCTCATGACTACACAAATAATGGTATCCCACAACGGTCTCCTGCCTCACTAGGAAACAGATGAGGGCGATTGTGAGCGAATTGATGATTTGTAGGCAGCAAGGGAGAAAAAAACATAGAAAAAATGTAAAAGCTTGTTCATTTTGGTTTGTCTCATCACCAGTGTTCCTTATCAAAGCTGATGTGGCACACATCTGTATCAGTGTTGCAGAGACATCCTTAGTGAAGACAGAATCAAAGCAGCCGTATTACTACATATTAATTGGATGTAATCAGTTGTTATGTTAATTAATGCTGATGAGTGTATTGACCCAGAAGTCTAATATCTGTCAAAGATTTGTGCTTAATTTGTCGTGTGTGTGTCAAAGGTAGAGATGTATAATAATATTTTTATACAATTAGTCTGACAGAAACTTTTATATGACTTTGCATTTTTGTTTTAATTATTGGTGATACAACTAACAATGAAAAAAATGGATTAAAATTAAAATCTTTCAGGCTGTTAGAACGTGCCATGAATTCAGTGAAAACAGATGTATTTTCTTTCTGACAGTGACTGCTGGTCTGACAATTACTGACCAGGCAAACTAAATTCAGAAGCCCAGCTTGATCTGAAAGGTCAAGCGTTCTACCTGAGTTGTAGCCTAAGAATGGATTCTAAAGCTATTAAATAGCTTGGGCTTGTCCTCATCCATTCCTTATAAGGGGCAACTGGATATGAAGTGATATAAAGAAAGGAATAAAATAATATTCAGAACTCTGACTTACCCTAGTCTTACAACAACAGGACTGCTGAATGGAGGTTTTCAGATAAAACGAAGCAGGAAAAGTCATACTGAGTAAAGAAGACATACAAGTCTTGAGAAATGTTCTTAAGTGTAGACAGAGGGCACTTAAATGGATAGCAGCTAGAAAGTACTCACTTGTGGCCTAATTTAAGCAACCTAGCATAGTGTGCTTTTTTATTCCCAGCTGCAGGATTATACTTAAGTGAACCATACACACGCTAATAGAATTCACTGAAACCAATGGCACTAATTTGAGATGAGACTTTTTGAGGGTAAGGGTGTACTAATAATTAGTTTTATTTTCTTAGACAGTGAAGTATATGTCTTTAGGTAGAGTTATGATGTGCTAAAACTCCTGGATAGAATTCTCCTGCTGCTCTGTATACAAACTGAAACAGTTATTGTTTCACGGCTCTGTATTGTACTGCTCTGTAATGCTTCAAACATTTACATTTGTCCGTATTGTAGGCTTGCTTAAAGCAGTTTATCCCACATGCATACTGAATCATCTATTTGCACTACATTTTGCGAATGTGGAAGGCATCAGATATAAATGTTCTTTGGTGATACGTTGGTTCCAAGCTACTGGATATTGGCATTTTGATGGTTACTAAGTCACTTGTGAAAGAAGATGCCTTATTTACTGTTGTGATCATGTCCACATTCTTACTCATCAAAAATCATCACAATTGACCCAAATATCAATGCTATGCAACTGGACCACCCTAAAAAACCTACCTCTTGATGAAGCTGTACTATATTTCAGTACTACCTTCTTAAACACCCTTAACCATCATGCCCCCTCCAGAACAACAAGAATTAAAATTAAATATGCCCCCTGGTTAACCCCAGACACAAAATCCCTCCTCAAAAAAAGAAACAAGGCCTGGACCAACTACCTCAAAAGTAAATCCCAATTGAACAAACAAATATACGTTGAACTACGTAACAAAGCCAAAAAACTCACCAAAACAAAAAAAATCTTACTACCAAAAGTTACAGGATAAGCACAGGAACAACCCACAAAAACTTTGGGCAGCAGTTAACTCTATTCTACAACCAGGTAAAACAACTACCCCAAAAATAGATAACCAAGAAGACATCCCCACTCAATTTAATAAATACTTTACAGAAACCATCCAGACCCTTGCAAACAACCAACCCCATGACAACATCCCCACCCCTGCAAATCCACCCCCCACCCCCAACTAACAACTGCCCCAAGTTCAGCTTCCACCCAGAACAAACCAAATCCATTGAAAAACTACTCCGCAAGCTCCAACCAACGTCTGTAGCTACAGATAAATTACCCGCTGAATACCTCCACCTGGCTGCAGAAGCCATATCATATCTTGTCTCCATCCTAATTAACAGATCCATCTCCGAGTGTATAGTACCCAAACTATGGAAAATATCACTTATCATCCCTCTACATAAAGGGGGAACCTCCCTGGGACTCAGTAATGACTGCCCTATAGCCATACTACCCCCTTTATCTAAAATTTTAGATAGGGTAATACACAAGCAACTAATGAAATATCTCCTAGAAAATAATCTAATAGCAACGCAACAACATGGCTTTAGACCCTTCCATAGCACCACCACCGCGCTTACAGAATTCACCAACATTGTCAATACTCACAGAAACAATGGAATCCTTGTATCTGCCACCTTCCTTGACTTGTCCAAAGCATTCCATATGGTTAACTACAATAAACTCCTTCTTTCACTAGCAACTCTAAACCTTACACCCCTGCCATCTCCTGGTTCAAAAACTACCTAGAGGGAAGGAAACAAGCTGTTATGTGGCAAAACCAACTCTCCCCTCTCTGCCAGTCTCCCTAGGAGTACCCCAAGGCTCCATCCTGGGGCCACTTCTTTTTACCCTCTTCACCAATCAGCTCCCAAACAGTATTCCTAAAGCCTCAATAGTGCAATATGCAGATGCTACCACCATAATATGCACAGTCAAATCAATGGACATCCTTCACTTCCTAACATAAGAATGCTTTTCCCTAACAGAAACTTGGATTATAAACCAAAGGCTCATTCTGAACCCAAGTAAAACAAAGCTAGTACTTCAGCTCCCACAAAGCCACACCTCCCACTGATTCTTTCTTCATCTCCTCCTTTTACAAGACCACAATCACCCCCACAAATTATACCAAACTCTTAGGGGTTGAAATAGATAATCACCTTAGATTTGACCTACATATTTCTATAACCATAAAAAAAGTACATAAAAAACGTGGCCTACTATATCGCAATAAAAAATTCCTCACTGACCACTCCAAAACTACAATAGTGAGGACTCAGCTACTATCCACCCTACTTTATGCCTCCTCCGTGCTTACAAATCTCTGCAAATCCAACCTAAACAAACTTGATTGTTGTTATAATAAGATAGCCAAATTTGTTACAACCTCTCCCATCAGAACACATCACTGTGAATGCCTAAAAAACTCAGTTGGCTAAAACTACCACTCCTACTTCATCTCAATCAACTATCACTAGCCCACAAAATAATACATAACTCTGAAAACACCCTAGCACTACAAAATCTTTTGCAACCTTATACAACCGCCAGGCCCTTGAGGTCTAGCACACAAAACCTCCTCAAAGTAACCAAATTTAACAATGAAGCTGGTAAGTCTGTCTACAGCCAATGTATAGCAAAAACCTGGAACTCTCTTCCTGCCCACATAACTGACAACAAATCCCCATCACAGTTCAAGAAATTTGTTAAAACTCACTTTTTGAAAAATTGACTTTGCTCCTGTATCCCCCCTGGCTAATGTCTCATTAGAACACTTCACTTAACTTAAGTAACTCTGCTAAGCCAACCAATCATAGTACTGTACCCACTTAGGACTGTTAATATACTGTTCATCCCATCTCTCCAGGAGTTAGGGAAAACTACCCCAGCAATGTTGTGCTTTCCATAAGCAACTATAACCAGGAGAAGACATATTGTAAATCAATTTGTTATCCTTCTCAACTACAGCGAGCATCATCTGCTCTCTCGGAGCCTTATTCTACATCTCTCTGCTTTTACTCTGATAGTAAATCTATCACAAGAATTCTAAACTTAGGAATATCTTCTAAAATGTTATATTATGTTGTAGAGAATGAATGTATCCTATCTGTTAGTTAATATGTATGTCAAAGTCTCTTCTATGGAAATTGTATGTCAAAAGTCTGTCCTTAAAACTATGTTTTGTAAAAAATGTTCTCTTGGAGCTTTTCTCTACGGGCCACCACTGAAAATGGATTTGTAATCCAGTTGGACTCTCCCGGTCAACAAATGTAAAATAAATATAAATAAATTAATAAATTGGAATGCTTTTAGGAGGCATGGTTAGCTATTTTTTGGATGAAACAATTTACCATCTTCATTCTCGATTTAAAGTCTGGCATTAAGGGCTAGTTTGCACTTCTGTAAAATAAATTGGAATATTGACTTTCTTTTTTTATTTTATTTCTATTTATTTTTGTTGACTGGGAAAGTTCTTCTGGATGGGAAATCCCACTTTCAGAGGAAACTCAAAGAGAAATACTCTATAGAATCAATATCTTTACATAAATCTGTACTATAAAATTTGTTGCATAAAACTATTGTATTATTCTGACAGGCAAACAGATTGAGGGGTTAGATATTCTTTGGATGAATGCAGCTTGTCCTCTTCAGTTTCTGAGTTTAAAGTCTGGCATTAAAGGCTGATATGCATTTGTTTGAAATAAATTGGAATATTTACTCTCTGGCCAATCTTTTTTGTGAAACTAATAGAAACTGACCCAGATTTTACAGACTGCCCTTGTCTTTGCCTAATATTTTACTCTGCAAATTATACTCTGGTTGCTTGCCCAACTTATAGTCTTGTTTTATATGACTACAATACATTTGTATGAGATAAGCTGTGATATTTACTGTCTGGGTACTGCTTGTATGAAACCAACTTGAAACTCTTCATAATTTTGCAGGATGTACCTGACTTTGTCTCATAATCTTGGTTTATGCCTCATAAGTGTGTGTGTGTGTGTGTGTGTGTGTGTGTGTGTGTGTGTGTGTGTGTGTGTGTGTGTGTGTGTGTTTTGTCACATCATTAAGACTTGAAATCTCTAAATGGGGATGGTCTGGCTGTGGAGGATAACAACCTACCCTCTTGTTGTTTGCTCAGATTATATTCTGGATTTTACAAGAATAGTATACATTTCTGTGAAATACATTTTGGGTACTGCTTGTATGAAACCAAATTGAATCTATCACTGATTTTGTAGAATTTCCCTGACTTAACTCCATTTTGATATTTTCCTTATACAATTATGATTTTCTGGTGAATCTTTGAGGTTTCTAGTCAGTAAATGTTGACAAACATTTGAGATTCAGACTTCATGTCCATCAGAAAATGCATACTAGTATGAAACAACTTTTATTTTATAAACTTTAAGTATATAATAGTGATATTTAAAATATGTTTTGGGCCTTTGGTCCTCATTATTTCTGATTTTGTCATTATTCTTGCACAGCAAGGTTATGAGGCATTTTCTTTACAGCAACCAATTGAGGTTTACATGGTAAAGTGGCTATGACTGTTATGTGGGTGTGAGGGTTTGTTTGTGGATGAAAGTAATGTGCCTTTTTATTGTTTGATTAGTTTATCTTATTATCACCAGTATGGTGTGGAATGTTGCACTTATAGCTGCCTACCTGCAACATGCATTTACTGAAAAAATATTTTGTGAATAGTGAAAGTTATTAAAACTGCACAAATAGCAATGTTATCAGTAAGAAGTATTCTTTATAGTGATAATAGTCAGTGCATTCATAGTCTTTCCATAAATGCTATGATATATTATAATGCACAGGAACCCCAAATTATATTTTTTGCTAAACCTTCACAAATTTTCATATCTTGAAAAATGTACAACATGGACATTTTTTGTTAGAACATTTTTGTTAACCGGACATAAGCTTTCACATGGCAACAAGAGATTCCTCTCTTAGTCCATGTTTATTCAGACAGTTACAGAAATATGAAAATGTGCTTAATTGTGTTATTTGCAATAGAAATAACCCTGAATATCCCTCAAGATGTGCAGCTTACAGTGCAAATATCACTTACTGTTTTCTTCAGCTGCATCTGAGGTCTCTCCTGAAAACTTGCAACAGTCACTTGGTTTTTGAAGTATTACGTTCATCTGCGAATTTTTTTTTCATAATCATTAATTAGCAATGGTAATATCGAAGTACAGTATTAGTGGAAAGTAACAACGAATTTCCCTGTTTCCCACAATGGCATGTCGCACCATACCCCTCAATAAAATCAAGGGCTCACAGTTACGAAAAATATTAAGAATAAGTGACAAATAGTGAGTAATTGCTCTAGAGCAGCACCTCCTCTCGTAACGCTCTTATTTTCATTTTGGTAATAACTCCTTGCAGTTTCTATTAATGTCTGTTATTAGCTGTTAAGTTACTTAGTTAAAGCAGCTAGACCAAAAAAAAAGTCTGGATGCCATAAGGAGCTATGATTGTGAACTGGAAATGTTAAAAAAAAAAGGCATTTTAGGCTTGCCCGAGTTAAACCTTCTAGCTTTGCAGGACTAGTGTGCACCTATGAGAAATAAGCTGGAACAGCAGTTCAAATAGCCTTAATTCAGGCAGATGAATCCAAATGAGTGTGTGCATTTATTCATTGTCCCCCCAAACAGAAGTGTGGGGGGCCATGGCTTAAAAAATGCCTAGAAAACAAGGTACTCTTAATCTGCCACTGGTAATGGCATATTTCTCATGATAAAAGATGTTAAGTTTTATGGTTAAACATATAATATGTTTAATCTGTATATTACACTAATTAAGACAGATGCGTTCTGGTTATATTTTACATTTGTCACCTTGAAACTGAAATCCTATGTATGCCTTTTATATAAAATGAATATTACTGAACTTTGTAAAGTTTAATGTTTATGTAGGTTTATCCATTGTAATACATAAATCTATATCTCAGGAATCGTTTCACAATTTACAATAAAAAATCAATGACACTTATTTTAGGTAGTCTGCTGGGTTCTTTATCTATGTTGTCATGAGAAAGCCACATGGTACATGTCTGCAAACTTTTGCCAGTTGTGCTACAACATGCCAACATGCGGTGTACTAATAAGGGTTACATGTGTCTATGTGTGTGTGTGTGTGTGTGTGTGTGTGTGTGTGTGTGTGTGTGTGTATCTAATAGAAAATTGTGATTTACATGCAAGTGTGTTGAAGGTGATGGGAAACTTTATTATACATGCATGTAGATATAAATGTAGAATGGTTTTACATGAATGACACCAGGTTCTCATAATCTGTAAATATACATGACAGCATTCATGGATAGCAGTGGATGTCCAGGACTGCAACTAGACAATGCTTCCTAGGCATCAGGGCTCTAATTCTGCTCATGAGTGGTATCCTTTCCATGAAAGCTTGACATTGGAAACCTATAGCTGTGCAAACTTTGAATGATGACGAGGTTGGGAAGAGATACAGCTGGGCAGCCCAGCAGCACCCTCAGCCTTCAATGCAAGGCATCTGCTTGGTTCTCTGTGTAAGTCACATGGTCATCATTCAACTTAATAATGTTGTAAGACCATACCTGATGTGATAGTTATAGCCTCTCCACCTCTCTGAATTGCAACCTATACTTCTTTGGCTTCTCTCTCTCACATGGTGGTGGCCGGGAATATTACTACATTTGTTACAACCATGGCAGCCATTCTGAGAGTGAAGTGAAGGTGGGTACAATGTCATTAACAGGAATTAATATAAGTGTTGTTACCATGAGGACATGGAATCTGTGCCATACAGATGGTTAGCTTTGTGATTTAGTACCTGGCACCACCTGGCACAAATAATAAACAATGATAAAAAAGCCCACTGCCTCCACCTACAAAGCTAACATAAAAACAAACCCAAATAATTCTGGTCCTCCATCAACAATCTATTACATCCAGATGCTCAAAGCAACCCATCCCCTGACCCACAGAAAACTTCTACTGAACTTGCCACCCTTTTCAATTCCTACTTCATCGACACCATAGCTAAGATAACCACCACCTTTCCTATGGTTAACACCACCACCACCAAGACAGCTAATGACCATATAATCCCAGAAAAAAATTCTACACACAACTCTAACCTAAAATTCTCCACCATACCCATTGCACAATAAAAAAACTTACTTAAGCTTAAACCCTGTACTCTAGCCCCTGACAATATACCCGCACACTTCCTGCTGCTAGCTGCAAACTCTATAGCTTATCCCATCAGCATACTCATTAAAAGATCAATTAAAGAGTCCCTTGTCCCAGACATCTGGAAAAAAGCATTCATTCTCCCCTTACACAAAGGCGACACCAACACAGACAGCACAAACTTTCAACCCATAGCTATTCTCTCACCCCTCTCTAAAATACTGGAAAAAATGCATCCATGCCCAACTCCTCAACCACCTGCTTGAAAACAAATTCTGTCACCCACTCAGCATGGTTTCAGACCAGGGCACAGCACCACTACAGCCTTCCTCTCCTTCCTTGATACAGTTAACCAGGCACAGGATTCTGGTAAAATAATCACTTCTCTTTTCCTCTATCTCTCCAAAGCTTTCAATACCATTTCCCATACTATCCTCCTCTCTAAACTATCTACCCTCTGCATTTCCCCACCTACCCTACAATGGTTCAATAGCTATCTCTCCAGTAGGTAGCAGTCCACCAAATGGCAACAGTCTTACTCTCCCTTCCTTAGTACTTCCACAGGGGTACCCCAAGGCTCCATACTTGGTCCTGCCTTATTTAGCATTTTTATTAACAGCTTTCACACCACTCTCCCACAATGCTCAGTAATCCAATATGTTGATGACTCTACAATAATATGGACTGCAAATTCCAGCACTGAACTCCAGCAGATCACCCAGAATTCCCTCACGTCTACTGAATCTTGGATGCTTAACAATCATCTTGCCCTAAATCCAAAAAAACCCCTAAACTAGCAATTTTTCCCTCTAAGAAAACCACTCCCCTAGATAAAACCTCTTCAGTATACAAGCCCAAGACAATAAGGGTTCCTATTAGGGGTCTACTTTATTTATGCTAAAGCTTAAAACAGTGAATGCATATGCATCGAACCATATGCATCGAACCGAGAAACCATTGAAGCACAATAAAAAGGAACTACACAACAAACATGACATGTAACAGCTGTAGGCAGGGGTCAAGCCCCCCTGTATCCCCACATCCCCGCTACTTAAATATACCAACTCCAAGATCGCACTACATTGAAGTAAACGGAAATCTCCAGTTCGCACTTTCGATGCATATGGTTCGATGCATATGCATTCGCTGTTTTAAGCTTTCATGTAAATAAAGTAGACCCCCTATTAGATGACCGAAGCCGCCCACTTTATGTATTATTTCAATTTTTTTTTTTTTTTGGAACAGCAATTTTTTTCCAAGGGAGCTTTCGAGATTGTAAGCTTTCGCTTATATGATGTTGATTATTCATTGTTCGCTTTTTTAAGCGTTCGATGATATAATATAGACCCAACAATACCACTATAGCAGTTGTCCCACACACTAAATTACTAGGGATTATTATAGATAAAAACCTAAACTTTGACCTACACATAAACAGCAACATCAAAAAACACACCAAAAGCTTGGTATGCTGTACAGGCACCGACACTTTCTTAGCCTCTCTACTAGACAAACCCTTGCAACTACATTTTTATTACCCTCTCTCCTTTATGGTTCCCCTCTCCTCACTAATATCCAAAATTCTACAACATCCAAACTTGATATGTGTTACAACAGAATAGCCAAATTTACCACCAAGGCCAAATTCTCATCCCACCACTGTAACTCACTGAAACAATTAGGCTCGTTGGAACTCCCCCACTATCTCTCATTCATCCAGTTAACTACAGCACACAAAATAATCTACAGATCCATAGACTGTCCTGCTCTCTCAACTCTACTTGCCAAATACCAACCCAGCAGGCAACTAAGACCTGAAAATCATCTTCGAAAAGTAGAAAAGCCCACCTTACCAATTGGTCAACTGCGCTACTCCTTCACCATCACCAAACTATGGAACTCACTTCCGCCTTCTATAAGAAACACGGGCAGCACCAACCACCTTCAAACAAACACTGAAAAATCATCTCACCTCTTCCTGGCTATGTACCTGCTGTATAACCTAACCTCTTCCTTCTATTTATATTATAACTAAATTCCTATGCTTTTTACTACTAATGACTGATGATACTTTCTCCATATTTATTATTTTTTTTCTTTCATCATCATCAAAAAAAAAACACTCTGTCGTCAAGTTGTTAAACTGTCTCATAATGTATATTACACTTTGCAACTCTCGAATGTATGAACCCTACTCTTGTATTTCACTTTGTAACCTTTATTTTCTATTTTGCAACCTATACTGTATGGTATTTCATTTTGCAACCTTTATTTGCATTTTGTAACCTATATTGTATTATACTGTTCATGGAGCTTTTCTCCCCGGGCCTCCACTGAAAATGGGCACTTCTTGGCCCAGTGGACTTCCCCGGTAATCAAACTGAAAATAAATAAATTGTTGATACTGGCACAATAATGCTGATTAATTTATATCCATTTTTACCACTCTGAATTCATCTGGCCACCAACTAAATTCCTGACTTATGCATATATTCTGTATATATTACTGTAACCACTATGTGTAACACTGTTTCTACTTCTGTACCAATTAATTAAAATTTTTTTTCTGTATCTATGTTCTTGTTGGAGCTTTTATTCCTGGGCCTCCACCGAAATGGGCTGTTTTATGCCCAGTGGACTTTCCCGGTAAACATATGCAATAAATAAATAAATTGCCTAACCTGAAAGAGACATCCTTTCATTATTGGTTTTAGAAATGCTTTGTGGGCAGATTGTATAGGAGACTCTTCAAAGCCACTATGTATGTAAAGGGAGGTATGAGCAAGTCTGTCTGTAAGCTCTTTCAGTATGCATCACATTGTGGTATAAGTTGCCTTGGCTTTCTAAGTAATGTATACGTAATTTATATGTACATAATGCAGTAAGGTGGCACGGGGATGCTAATTTGCACATAGGTGAGAATGCATGCATGTGTGATATGAAGGAAAGATATGGTAACCTACTTCTATTTGCCCCTTTGCCATGAAAAGTTTGTCGATGGCAGCTGCTATCTGCAGGTTCACTCTCGGAGTGAGATATGACTTGTAAGAGGGTGAGTGAGCATAGTGGTACTTTGTACTGAGTGGTAGCCATTTCAGTCATACTGGAGAATGGAGAATGTTCTCTCCCCAAGGATTAGCTGTGAACTGCTGAGGGTTTTGATACTGCATACACACATACACACACACACACACACACACACACACACACACACACACACACACACACACACACACACACACACACACTTGTCATTAGTAATATTGTTATTTGTGCTTCCAGGGATTCATGCAGATTTTTTTTTTCAGAATATTGTGCTTCTATTGGTTATAGCTCAGCTATTGCATCAAACAGAGTCATTGGTACATCTCTGTGAGTCATCTGCAACCTTTATCATGTCTCAACAGTGGTCTACATTAAGCACCTTAGGCATCTTCTGTTTCATATATGACCTCCTGCATGTTCACGCTGGGGGTGTTCAGCCCTCTCCCCCATCTCACTGATTTTTATTTTTCATTCATGCTTCCATAGCATCAGCAGCTTCTTGATGTGAAACTGACATGAGCAGCTCTTCCCCATCTTGTTGCTGGGGTAATATAATTTTACCTTTTTTTTATATATGCCCAGTAGTTCCTAGATTCCAGGGGGTAGATGTATCCATTTAGAATTACCTTTATTTTGTGGTAATGTGAATGCCTGGATAGGTACCTGTTGCATGTGTAATCAATGCTGTTGTTTGCACAGCTACTTGTACTGAGGTGCGCTGAAGTATTTAGGGTACCAGTGTGGTATTCTGGTCTGTGAAGGCTGGAATATATGCAGTAGCTAGGCAACACTGCTGCATACCTGGAAGTATCCTGTCTATGCAGTACCTGCAAATTACTTCAGTGTCGATTGCATGTCTCTTTCTCTGGCATGTTTCTGCGTTTGCTAGAATATTGGACAGCCAGATGCTTTCACTGGGCTGGATAGAGGCTGTTGTGGATTGGGTGGACAACAGGGCTCTCAACTGTGGATCTAGTAGGACTATAGGACTCACCAGTCTAAGATGAGTCTTTAGTGCTTTTAGTTGCCACACTTTCAGCAACCTAAATAATAGTTTATGAAGAAACATCTGCTTTATTGTTGTATTCTTGGCATTATTCAAGCTTATTAACATTATGTTCTGGAAGAATATTGTTTGGCCCACCTTGAAGATAAACATATGTATACATCCTTTATGTGAAAGTAAACACATATAAATACATCCTTTATATGAACCAAGCATTATGGAGCATTCTAGACTATCACAACATCTAGTCCAAACTGTTGTCCATTAATTATAGACCTACTATTTTTAATGAAATACTCATGTCGGGATATTTGCTTATGTATTGTATTTATGATATTAGGTATATGAAACCAAGCCAATAGCTCCAGCTTAAAAAGCAAGTGCCGTTCAGAAGTGACAATACTGATTTTTTTTAAACTAAAGTTACAGTGAATGAAAACATTACAGTTTCTCATATCTATATATTATTTTTTGTTGTGAATTGAGAACAACTTAATAACAATGCACTTTTGTACTGATATTGAATTTTCCAACCCGAGAAGATATAAGATGGTCATGTTTATCTTGAGCTGAGTATTTTAATCTTTCTAGCATGCAGAATTATAAAGACCACTTGGGACTCTTACTGGTCCTCATTACTACATGGCTATTTCTCTGAAACTGTCTCACATTTTTGCAGTAAACCTTTCTGAGCAGGATAAGAAGAAATTCAGCCATACGCGGCATATATCTTGAGTGCTGCATCACAAAGGCAATAAAATAGCATTATATGGAATATTACTGTCAAACTCTAATTTACCTGCAATTTGTTTGCTATCCTGACTTAAGCAATTTAAGTTTATCTGTAATGTTATTTTTGTCACTGCTGCTTAGCAACCTTAACGTAAAAGAAATATAATTTTTAGGGATAAAATGATACTTAACAATCCATGCTGAAAATATAGTACAGTGGATAAACTCCTGTTGCAACAGAGGAAAAATAGCTTCATGATTACTGATGCTGTTCTGTAATCCTGGGTCTGCCTTTGAGCTTCCATCTGTGTGGGACCTCCCAGGAGGAGGATGTGGCAAATGCATTTGAAAAGCTTAGTACCTTCTGTGATATCAGCTATAGGGCAACAAGATTCTAATGATATATCACACAAGGTTGATGCAGTGAAATATGAAACTGAGGCATACAAATGAGACTCTAAGAGACATATCGCACTAACAGGTAACTACATTTGGTCACAGACATACCACTCAACTGCTTATCGCAAGAAATTTGGACAAAGCCTAAACTAATCTGGGACGAAGGCCCAAAATAGGGACAAATTTTAAATATTGCTTTTATAAACTTAGAAAGTTACTGGAATAACAGGTTTTGTGCTCACTTGCATTTTCTGTAGGATATAAAGAATGAAACTCCAGTGTGTCATTATTTAGTTATTTCAGTCTTCACTGATTTGCCAGAAAAAAAATTTAAGAAGAGCAGACCAAAAATATGAGTCAAAAATCTGGACAATTGAGAGGTTTGCTTACGGATGAATGGAATACTATGGCTGAGGAGAAAAGTTAGTCACCTAAATCTTTCAAAACTACAATTCTCATCTCCAGATCAGCCTTATAATTTAATCTATTAATTAATTAATTTATTTGTTTGTTTGTTTGTTTGCATTTGTTTACTAGGGTAGAGAATTAATCACTAAATGACCAACTGCAAGCTTCGTCTGAGTTACAATCACACCAGTAACCAACAGTATTAAGTTACAGAGAGATTAATATAAGTAATACACTCTGTAGGTTGTTCATTTACTGTATATTATACATATTTATAAAACAAAAAAGGACAGCTGAAAGGCAGAGAAAGAGGGTCAGGAGGCAAAGTGAGTAAAATAAGAACGAGGAGGGTGGAGTAGAATTAGATGAAGTGAAATAAATGGTGTAGATAAGGTATCCTGACACCTTGCAATAGGCTCAGTTGAGAGAGAGGGAGTAAGGATTAGATGCTATGGAGGTAACGTGGAGTAGTTGGTATGATATCTGGACTTACTGGCATGCCCACAGTGAGTGTTAAGAAAGGGGGAGTGAAGGTGAGAACTATAAGAGTTCTGCTATTGTCGAACATACAGACTTATATGATATGCTCTTGTGTCAGGCACTTGCATTCAAACTGTTTTAGAAGGAAGAGTTTGAACTGAGGCCTAACATATGAGTAGTAAGTGAGTTTAACTAACTTCTCTGGGGAGACTGCTATACTTTAGGGACAAAGACTGAAAAGCTATGTTTAGATGTCTATAGCTTGTAGATGGTGTTTGAAGGATTGGTCCTCCTCTGGCTTGGGCTTCTGAGGTTATATATTGGAATTGCTGTAATACGTTTCATTGTGAGAAGGGGAGGAGGTGTCTTGGAGTTATTTGAAAAGAAGGGAGCCAAGTAGGTCATCCCTGGCTTGGACTGGAAGCCACTTAGCTTTAGACAAAGTTAGGCAATAGTGCTCATTCTGGTGGGAATTGGCAATGAGAAGCTAAATTTTCTTACAAAGGGTCTGAAGAGTTGAATATTTTTTAACGGAGGCTAAGATAAAAAAAGGAAGGCCATACTCAAGTTGTTCGAGAGGATACCCTTTACTATTGTAGCTGTGTGTATTGGGGGGGGGGGCGACTGAGGCATTTATCTTTTACCCAGAAGAGTAAGTAGTTGACTTTTGATCATAGCTTTTGAATCTGTTCTTGGTAGTTTATGTATTGGGCCAACCAAATACCTAGTTGTCTAAGGGGATTATTGTAATGGCTAGAGGGGTGGTATGAATTCAGGGGAGATGGATCCATTTGTTTTCTTGGTGGTATGAGGGTGTGAGGGAACGGGGTGTTATGAAAATTCATTGTGGATGTCAGAAGGTAAAAGGTTTCCTAAGGGGTAAGATATGTACTCAAGATTGCGTGCTTTTTTGTGGGCATCTTTCAGTTATATTACTAACCTCCTCCCATAGCTGTTTAGGTGAGGGAAGGAGGAAGGTTTATGTTGATTGTAGGTGTCCAGCTTTGTGTAAATGAATAGCTTGTTTACTGTTTTTCTTAAAGTCCTGTAGTGGTCACAGCTGTTGTGAGGAGGGTCTTGTTTCAAAGTTGTCCATCCACCATCACAAAGTTTCATAGAATTTTAAGTTATTTGGTCAAGCAGTCAGACTTAAGGTCCTTAAATTGAGAGATAACAGGGAAAAGACAAAGGGTGTATAAGATCCACACAGGGTTCTAGACCACTATATTTTCAGGCAGTTTCAGGAGACATTCAAATGCCTATTTCCCCTTAGAATGTTAATATTAGATGACATAAGTCAATCCTGTAAAGAGTCCAGAATAAATTGTCAAAATGCACAGAACTAATAAACAGCATTTGTCTCAATCATGTGATGTTACTTTTAGCAGTATTTACGAAACATAATGAGAACAGGCTTGGACACATGCAAACGAATAACAGCTTGATAAAAAGAATTACTTAAAAGTGAAATGCATCAAAACTTTTTATAACAAAAGAAGAAAGTGTTTCAACACATGGTGCTTGAATCGATTCCCATAACAGTCCACTCAATAAACAGAAACACAAGTAGTTTCAGATGAAAAATTGCATTTTGAAGTCTGGAATGGTTTATTACATCAAGTACCTCCCTTGGTCAGACAACTATACTAAACATTAACACATCAGCTCTTTATAATAATGTGCTTTTGCCTCAATAATCTTTTTTCATAACAATTTAATTAATTATAGGTATCCAGCAACTAGGGTGCATTGAATAAAATATGTGCAACATATTTTTGCAGGAATTCCATTAAGAAAACAAGGGTAACTGACAGATTTGCTTATCATAAATGTAATGGGCTTCCTGCACTACCCCCTTTAGAAACATAACACAAAAACATTACAAAGTCAATGCATCACAATAAGGCATAGTTTACATAACTTACATCTATTCCTAATGACTATGTTTGTTATAGCCACCAAGGGACAAAGAGAGGTAGAAAATTAAGAAATAGTGTTGAGGACAAAGTAAGTGTATCCAGGAATGTGTGAAGTTATACACCAGTTAAAATATGAGGAGTTCTGAAATGGATTATCACAACAAATGAAAAGGGGGCAATATGCTGCTAATCAGACCCCCCCCCCCTTTAGCGGGTGCTAATCAGTCTGCATTTGCACAGTGTGTCAGAAAGAATCGCTTCACTGTAGTATTTGAACAGTGGGTAAGTGAGAAGTATTTTACAAAGGCTTTATGGGTAATAAAAAGTAAAGGGTAGTCGTTTGCACAGTGTTTTATCCTGTGTATGCCTAAAGTAGGATAGCAGGTAGTTATGGCCTCGGGAGCCCACTTCAGAATGGGAGCTTTCAGTTAGGACAAGTGATAGATTAAAGTTAGCATCATCTGCAAATATGCAGAGCTGCTGTTTTAACTTTTAGAAGTCAGCCTAAGACACAGAGAGGATTTGACAATATAAGTAAGTTCCCCATTGACCTGCAAACACAGCCATCTACAGCTAAGTGAGTGCACTTAATTGAAATCTTAAACAAACAACAGTAGGTTGCCATTAAAGTATGCAGTTATAATAATTTGCCTTGCAGACTTTAAATAGTGCAGAGATGCAAGAAAGAGGCATACAGTTTATCAGATCCCCACAGGTGTTCTAGACCACTAAATTGTTGTGCAGTTTAGCAAGCCATTCAAATGCATATTTCCCTAAGAATGCCAGTAGTAAAGGGCACAGATATATCATGTACACCGAATGGCTGTGTTTGCCATAGCCCTTAAGGGAGAAAGAGAGGGAGAGAGAGAATGAGAAAATAATCCTTAGAAGTGCTATCAGTATGTAAGGCATAGGTGCTCTACACAGTATGTTAGACCCCCATATACATGCATTTGTAGAGACACACTCCCTTTAATGCTGTACTAATTAACTGCTGCATTCCATGTTTCGAGTTCTTACTTTGTACCCCTGTTAAGGGCACAGTAACACAGGATCTGTAACTGCCTTCTGTGCCATACCCTACAAAACGTTTTGCCAGTCACTATCCCTGAAAACTGAGCTAGACAATAACATATGCCACAGACTTTACTTGCTGCCACAGACACAGGATTTCCACATGTAATTACAGCACTGCAAAATGATCAGAGGGTGTTGCAAATAAAGGAGTGAACATGTTCACAATATGCATGCCATGCTGTGGCATATCCTGAACTTGCACTGCTGTGGTACACAATGATGTGTATTTACCTGACATTTCATGGGCTGTGTAAGAAAAAGAGATATAGTTTCTCAGGTATGATAGGTATTGTCAGCTTTCCCACTGCATACAGATTTTCAAATATGATCAATAAGTCCAAACATTGGCCCTTCCTAGCAAGCACTGTTGCTGCAAAGAGGGGGGGGGTGTATTGTTAATGAACAGTGTGTTACAATTCGGCTTCTGATGCTCACCCTTTTTCAGGTACTATATACCTTAATTTTTGTTAATCCCACTTGAGATATACCTCTCATTATATGTACGCCTAATAATAACATATTTAGTGCACTGGAGCTCTTTCTAAATCCTACCTGGAATGTGTATTTTTGTGTATCTTTCCCTGCATTTATTAACTTCCAATATAGGTATATATTTAAATATATATATATATATATATATATATATATATATATATATATATATATATATATGTGTGTGTGTGTGTGTGTGTGTGTGTATACATCATAAAAAAATTAAGCTAAGATTATTCAGCGAGTGTACATCAGTAGAACTAAACAGAATAATAAAATATTATGATAATTATATATACCCTATAATACTGTATCATTCTGCATAGTTCTACTGATGTACAGCTCACTGAATAACCTTAGCTTAATTTTTTATGCTTTATTCTTATGCAAATATATGTAATCCTTGTCATATAATGAATTTTTAAATGTGCTGCAACCGAAGCTTTTCTTCCTGGGCCTCCCCCGAAAAAGGACTTGTGTCCAGTTGGACTTTCCCGGTTACCAAATGTAAAGTAAAATAAATATATATAGGGAGGGAGAGAGAGAGAGAGAGAGGGAGAGCTGTATATGTACACCCCCTCTCTCTGGATATATATATATATATATATATATATATATATATAGATAGATATAGATATATATATATATATATACATATATATATATATATATATATATATATATATATATATAGATAGATAGATATAGATATACACACACACACAAACACACACATATATATGTATTTATATTTATATACAGAAAGAGCGAGCAGGAGAGATAAATACGTATATATAGATATAGATATAGCTATAGACAAAATGTGCATGTGTGGACATGGAAACTGCACTAGTATATTGCCTCATTTTAAAGACCAGCAGTGAAAGATATTTGGAGTAGTTTATCTTTATTATTTTTTAATAACCTTTCATCTGTAATGTATGTAAAATAATACCATTTTTGGAATTCTGAAACTCATAAAGCAAGTCCAAGAAGACAGACACTGAATGATTGAAAATGGAGTTATCATATACTAAGTCTCAGATCACTGGGTGTCACGGAGAGTTCACATTTCTCTTTGAGGTACAGTGATTTTGAGAGTTAATACCTATTGGGGACATAGTTGCTGCAAAGATACAAAAAAGGGAGTACAGTAGTCATTTAAGTTCACTATTCCATCTTACTTTCATTATCTAGTTTTCATAATTTTTTGAGACTTGCCATTTAAGGTCATGAAATCACAATTTGAAGCTATGCTAAACACATAAGTGAATGCATGTTACATGATCACTTATAGTTATTCAATTTTCCTGATCTCTTTCTACATCATCCATAGTTTCATGGTAAGCATTATCATCACAGGAACACCTGGAATGTCTTCGCAGATTCCCAACTGTCTGCTTTGGAGAAGATGTTTGAAATCAGGGTACCTATCTACCCCAGCAACAGCAGTACTGGACACTGGCTTGAGTTTGTCAGAGATAAACTGTGGGTTAAAAGGCATGTATAAGTGACCCTATCTCTTTGCAAAATCTCAAAACATTATTTACCATTATGAAATCACTTGTCTCAGAAATGCTTATAGTCAAGTACATGACATTTAATTCATATCAAAAAAGAAAGGAAAGCTTTCTTCAGAATGTGTATCTTACATAGCTCATTAATTTAATACAATTTTGTGGAGCATACATCATTTTGTTGCCAGAGCAATGCCTGGATCACAGATTCACTATGAATGATATTCTGTTATTTATAGACAATACAAAATACAGCATGAACCCACATTATTTATAATAAAATGGTGCACTCACAGGTCAGTCTAACAGAGTAAAATACTTCACAGATCATCTGAATAAAAATGAAAAATGCCTCAAATAAAGTAAGCAAATACTTATTGTTCTCAATGTGCATTTCAAAATAAAAAAGTAATAGATTCATTTGGTATGACCCTATCCTGATGAAGTAATATATTCAGTTTTATTGTAAAACTTACGTTGGGAAAAATAAAAAAATGTATTTGTTTTTATGTTGAAGTATTTTCCTTTTTATTAGGGTGAGAAGTAGCATGTACTGCTTAGTATAAACTAATTGAGATTAAAATACATCATTGACCCATATCTGTATTTACAACCCTGTCTCATCCTACCTACACTTTTATTTCCTCCAAGTTGCTTATTGTTCCAGTTCTTCTAATTGTGTTTCTTGTATTTGAGAAAACACTTCCTTTTTTCTCTGTTCATTCTTTGGGCCTGTTTTAATTACAAGTTGTTGTTCAGTGTACAAAGACTGGACTTTTTTTAAACTTTTCTTTTTATCACACAGATTGAGAACATACTTATTACATAATAGATCACTTCATCTGATTAAATGTTGGTAATGTACGGGTGTCCCTTTAGCAGCCAACATTGCAGAAACATACTTAGGGACTCAGAAAGAACCCTAATGCTCGCTTTTAAGGGATACAGTAAAAAAGAATGTTTATGTGATGTGCTATTATTGTTTTCAAAGGCACATTAACCACATTTTGGAAAGACCTCATCACTGGCTAGTTGCCTCTAAATCACTTTTAACTACTGCAGTCCTTCCCTGATCTTGTTTTTTTGTCCCACCATTAATTTTAGCTGTGTCTAGTTTTCTTGCACTATGAGGTTGAGACCTATGCCTTATATTACATGTCCTTCTCCCTCATAACTCACAGCTGTTGAAAGTATTGAATAATGTCAAAGATGTGCAGTACATGTTTAAAATACTCTTAATAATACTGACTTTTCAGTTACTGCAGCAGGTTAATGCTAGTGCTCCCTGTAGTAATGGTGCACATTTAGAAGCATTTTCCCCCTTTGTACTTTACTTTTTTCCCCAACTATTTTATTTATTTTTTTACATTATTTTCCTAGTGTCTAGTGGGGGTACAGATAACTATTATCCTCTTTGCAGGAGGGGGTAAAAGGTTAAGGTTAGAATCTTTTTTAGTGCTGTTAATGCACACTACTTACACACACACACACACACACACACACACACACACACACACACACACACACACACACACACACACACACACACACACACACACACACACACACACACACACACACACACACACACACACACACACACACACACACACACACACACACACACACACACACACACACACACACACACACACACACATTCTAACATTACCTGACCACTAAACTCACAGTGCATACTTCTAATACAATAGATGAATATGGATTGACGGATTCATTACGATGAACAGCCTGGAGCAGACATGCTAATTTACAAAGCCAAGCAGTTCTCTGAATCACTTGTCTGCATACATGTCCCACTACAGGCAGTTCCAAGGGAGAGCACATTGCTAATTAGCGTATGGTCATCACTCGGAATGCCTCACTGGCATGTCTAAGCAGGTGGCCTATCATGGTACCGCTTGTTTTTTTGCAAAAGCACTAGAGTAGGGCTATCTGAGAGTACAAAAATATTACCATGAGTTGTACACCTCACCGTAACTTTTTTAAATTCAAGCCACACACACCCTCCATACATTGAAATGTGCATCAATTTCTATGTAACTGAAGCAGTACATTTTTTTTTTCTTTTAATGATTTGTGCATTCAGTATTGATTCTGCATGTATAATCTCTACAAACAGAGCTGTTCTCTTGACAAAGAAATAATCTACTGTTTTGCTTTTTTAAACACCAAACAAATATACACATCAAAAATTTTACAAGACCATATGTATTTAATAAACTGTAGTATTTCGCATAAAAATAAAGTAGACTGCAATGTGGAATCATGACTCCTTATGCATTACTGTGTATCTCTGTCTGTAAATCTAAATAATGCTTTATTTATTTAATGTATTTATTTATTTATTTATGCTTGGGAGGAGAGTGTATACATGCAATAAACATAGCAACCTGTTGAAACAGCTTGGCATGATCAGTGAAAACAGAACTTTTCTGTTGACAAAAAATAATCTGCTGTGTTTAAAAAAAATTAAAGAAAAATTTACTAGAATATTTATATATATAGTTAATAAACTCTTTAGCATTTTGAACAGCTGTTGTATAAAAATAAAGGAGGGCACATCTTAAGAACATAATTTGTTGTATATTGATATGTGTACTTTACAGGAAACTAAAGTAGTACTTTCTATTTTAAAGTATATGCATTCAGTAAATATTGTAACATTTTAAAACAACATCATTTCAACAGCCATGCATGACCATGAAATTGTTCTTTTGACAATGGAAGAAAAAACTAAACAGATCTGCTCATCAATGAAAAGTATACAAGTCTGCAGTGCATATATTTTAATAACTTCTGTAGTATTTTAAAGGCTCTTGTGTAAATAATAAACCATACTGAATGAGTATGTTGATGTTAAGTGGTATCATTCCTATGGTAATGATGGAAGCATGTTTAACATTCAGAAGAACAGCTGCACTAGATGTTAGCCAGTCTCGTGATGTCTGGATAAGTGCAATGTGCAGAGGAGTGCAACATATCATAAATTAAATACCTCTTACAACTGAATGAATGAATGAAAACATAAATGTGGAGACCAATAAGGCAGCAAAACCATTTCTGAGTTTGAAAGTGGTAATTCCAAGTGTGTGGAACTAACGTCCTTGGTCTATTATGCTTTCATTTTTGTTCATTGACGGTTCCCGCTTTATCCAATTCAGGGATATGAAGAGCCAATACCCATTCCAGTTAGCAATGAACGTAATACAGAAAGCAATCCTGGATGGGATGCTGGACCATCACAGGACACAGACATTCTCAGAAGCACCCCCCCCCACATAAATGCACACATGCACATGTATACACACACACACACTCATATACATACACACGCAGACACACACACACACACACACACACACACACACACACACACACACACACACAAACCTCAGGAGGAGGCTTGTGCATTTCTAATCCACATATCCACATGTCATTGCATCACTGCACAGATATGTATACTGTATGTATCTTGTAATGGTGATCATATATGAAGTCAGGAGGGACAACCATAACATATATCATCACATGGGGTTGTATATGAAGGAGAATGTCAGTATGGCAGTTTATTCATGATGATTAACTTTGCATTCGGTGCTGTATGACTATGCAGTAAAATATGAATGACTGTACCACTATCCTGTCTCCTGAACTATTTCTAATTAGCATATTATTAATGAACACTAAGCTTTAAATGACAAGTAGTTTTATTACTCTCTAATGTGAATCAACCTCAAATCTTCCAACAGGAAATGTCTGGTCTTCATGTCTTTTTATTCATATTTTTACCAGCAGAATCCTTTTGTTTAAATGCTACTTTGCTGTCCTAACATGTCTAATTGTCCTTAATAAATGAACAGTAGACAAAGAGGTTGTTTATCTTTGGTACCCAGGTGAAACTTGTGTTTTATAATTAGAGCCCAAACTGTTATTGGATTCAGTTAATTTGAAATAACATGTTTGCTGTAGACTGCAGAATACAAGCGCCAGCCAATTATTCTGGAAAAAAGTGCATTAGTGAATAATTATGCTTGCCTGTCAGACATTCCTTGAATGGATTACTTGGTCTCAGAATGTATGCCACCTGACTGACACAACAGTTTCTTTGTATATTTTGTATATACTGATTTTCCTGTTAAAAGCTAAATTTAATTGAATTTCCTTTTCATATTAAAGATAGGAGTAGCTTCTGATTGCCCTTTCCTCACCTTCTTCTTAAAATTAAATGGGAAATCTGTAACTTACAATATTTTGAAAATAATTAATTGAAGCCAAACATATTTCATTATTAAATTAGGAAGCTGTATCTTAAGACTGAAAATCGTAGCATTTATGTGATGTCTTTTGTTGTAAATTTAAACACTTCTGATAGGTGAACACATAATTCTTGTTTAAAATGTACAAAACAGATTCTTTTGTAGTTGTTTTACCAGTAAAATGTTTCTATAAAAAGCCTGTTTTGCAATATTTCTTAGCTACAAAAAGTATATATTATAGCATGTCAAGAGAACACATGCAGTCATCAATAAGCTTAGTCAAATTTAAAGTATGTTTATTTGCTTCTGCTACCTAATCTGATAGCTCATTTAAAGACTCTCATATTGCTTCATATGGGGAAAAAGTTAATACATTAACACACATAAATCACTTAGAGGTTGTCTTAATTGTCTGAGGGTTTATCACAGACAACTAAAGCTACTAACGGGAGTTTATGCTGTAGTCCAGGTTTGATTCTGTCCGTCTCCAATTGTCTACTATGTGACTGTAAGTAAATCATTCAGATGTGTTTCTTCCAGGTTGCTAGTATCTAATGGATTTATGTATTTAAAAAATAAATAATACGTAAAAAAGAATATACTTAGGTTGTGCCACAGCACAAATGTGTAAAATGTGTATTATTCTTTTTTTCAGACTTCATAGCAACATTAAATGTTGCATGGGGTTCTGCGATGAAATGCTAACTTCCTGAATGCAAACGAGCTGAAAGGATAAAAAAATGTCCAAAACGCAGAAAGATGAAATAATTTTAATTGCTTTTTACAGGAGGCACCCCAGCACCCCATACATATATTAAAAAAATATATGTTTATATATATATATATATATATATATATGTGTGTGTGTGTGTGTGTGTGTGTGTGTGTGTGTGTGTCAGACTCAATGGTTGTTCCCACTTGAAGAAGGGAGAAGCATCCTAACACAAGTGAATCGTTGCCAGTGTACACATCGTAAGCACACCAGCAAATATTTCCTGTGGAACACTGTGTTTGGCATTATGCTTTTTATCTTTGTTTTCTTTGTGCAATGGATACTCAAGCAGTTTCTCTTCAAGCAACTGCTGTATAGAGTGGGGGAGTTACACATATCCATGAATGGTAAAGAGATTTTTGCCCCCTCACATGTGAAAAAGAAGCAGGATTCTTGGCTTTGACCTGATTCTTTAACTCTGAGAAATGGTTGGTGTATGAAAAATTAGGGTAAAGTAACATATTTATTCTGTTAGCAAAATCACGGCAAGAACCATCAATTTCAACTTTTGAAACAGATATTTTACATAAAATTATGCAAGGCAGATTTTTTTCCATTAGTGCAATTACAAGGCTGGCATTGTAGCGATTACAATAGCATAAGAAATGGTTATACCACTGAAATTAGCAATTATATAACAAACATTGGAGTGAAAAGTATTATTGTGTCCTCCAGAGAACAATATTTAGGATAATGAGTGGAATGAGCTCTTTCAGACCTTTACTTTTGCCTGGAAAAAAATGACACATAATATCCAAAATGCACAAATATTGATTTGAGTTAATGTTATTAATTTCACAAATAATGCCAGGATTATTTCATAAAACATGTTCTGTATGACTGCATTTAGTTCTAGAGAATGTCTTAAGTAATTAAGTGAGGCTTGACTTGGACTGAATATGGGATGTAAGGCATGTAGAGTTATGCATATGGAATATATAAGGGCCTGTTGTAAGGTATATAAAATACCTAATTTTGTAGGTGCAGGGAACAAGTTTTGTCATGGGCATTAAGGTCCTCTTCTTTCGGCTTTTCTCAGTTAGGGGTCACCGCAGTGGAACTCCGGTCTGCTAATGATTGGCAGTAGATGTTTTTACGGGTGCCGAGGTGCCAGCTCGGCGCTCAACCTTCAACGAAGGCACCACAACTTATGAAATATAGTTCAAGACCATAGCAGATTTCCATGTATTCCATTTACCTTTTTTCCTGTATTTTTATTTGTATTACTGTATCACAATGTTTAGTTTTATGGGGTTAATGTATAGCCTGGCTGCTGAACAGAGTTATACTTTTTTCCATTTCTTTGTAGAACAAAGTTGAAATTCTTTACACGGCCAGCATTTTCTTCACATCATGTATGTGAAGTGCACATAGAAGCAGCTGTAATTGCTGGGTTGGGGGCAGGAACTGTCTATAGATAAAAGTAAGTGACCCTTCTGTTATTTGCTCTAAATAGTCACCGATCTGGCTTTGCAAGACTAGTGTGCATCTGTGTAAAGGTCAGCGTCTTTACCACTGTGACCTTCATGTATTTATTTATTCATTTTACCACATTCTGGCATCTGAGGTGCTCCCAGTAAAGTAGATGTTATTGATGGGAAGAGAGGCCACCTGTGGATATAAGTGACATTCATACTGTCGTTTGATTACTGTTAAACAGTAGTCAATGATTTGGTATGACAAGATTAGTGTCAAACAGCGCATTTGCTAAAATCAGTGTAAAGGTTATATTGCTATGGTGTGTGTGTGTGTGTGTGTGTGTGTGTGTGTGTGTGTGTGTGTGTGTGTGTGTGTGTGTATGTATGTGTGTGTGTGTCAAGAGAGGTTGCAGTGCAAAAAAGCTGCTCATAATTTGTGCTACTTCCATCACAACTATCAGCACTGGGGCCTGGAGGATCAGGATATGTGCACAAGTAGCTGATCATTGGTATAGTGGCAGTGAATAATGTCAGCTGGTAGTGCATGGTTTGGCTTCAGATCTTGACTACGGCTTCTTCTGTGTAGGGCCTGTATGCCATCCATGTCTCTGTCTGGATTTCTCCAGGTGCTCTAATTTCCTTCAATGCCCTGAGGAAAAGACATAGGTGAATTGGCATTCCTCCAATTTACCTGTAGGTAAACATACAATGTGTGTGTGTCTCTGTGTGTGTGTGTGTGTGTGTGTGTGTGTGTGTGTGTGTGTGTGTGTGTGTGTGTGTGTGTGTGTAGGGGAGGAGTGGGCAGTGGGGGAGCACCATGGAGCCCTTTGCCTAGGGTGCCATTTTACTTATGACTGTCCCCAAGTATGGGCAATACAATCTGATCAGACAGTGAGTGTAGTTAGTATTGTCTATTATATAATGAATATAGGCAGTACTGTTTGATCCAATAGAGAGAGTGTAGGTAGTATTGTCCATCATATAATAAGTTCAGGATGTACTGTCTGAGCAGGTAAGTATAGGCAGTACAGTGTGATCAGATAGTGCAGGAATAATTATTAGATAGTGAGTATAGGCAGTACTGTATGACTGTATAAAATATACAGGCAGCACTGTCTGATCAAATAATGAACATAGGCTGTACTGTCTGATCAGATGAGTATAGGCAGCATTAGCTATCATATAATGAGTGTCACAGTACAATCAGATCAGATAGTAAGTGTAGGCAGTATTATGGCTTAGATAATGAGTATAGCTAGTATTATCTGATGAGCGAATATGTGTAGGTAGTATTATCTAGTAGATAGTGAGTTTAAGCTATAATGTCTGATGAGCGAATATGTGTAGGTAGTATTATCTATTAGATAGTGAGTATAGCTAGTACTATCTGATGAGATAATATGTGTAGGTAGTATTATCTAGTAGATAATGAGTGCAGGTAGTGCATTTTGATCCGATACTGAGTGTAGGTAGTATTATCTCTTTGGTGAGTATAGACAGTACTTATTATCTATTGGATAATGAGTATAGGTAGTACTATCTGGTGAAGTAGTATTTGTAGGTACTATTATAGCAATAACCCATGCCTGGGTGTGGGTAATGCTGGATTTACCCACGGCTGGTGTGGTTTGGTCTCAAGGGCGGAGCCCGAGTGGTCAAACAAAGACAACCGTGGGTAAATCCAGCATTATCCACACCCAGAAATGGGTTATTGCTATTATACAATGACATTATTTAAGAAAAAAAATAATTACTTTTCTTAAATAATGGCATTGTGTAATGCCTCCTTGCTGCCGTTCCACAGTTGTCTGGTATTCTGCGGCAGTTCTGATGTATTGTGCATGTGTATGCTTATGCAGTACATCAGAGCTGTGGGCAGAAGCAATGGAGAAAGCAAGATCTCCGTTGCTTTTTACAAACTGACTCATTATGTTAAAGGAGTTTAACACTGTGAGACAGCTTTAAAAAAAGCAAAGGAGAATCTCCGTTGCTTTTTTTGAAGCTGTCTCGCTATGTTAAACCCATTTAACGTAGCGAGACAGTTTTGAAAAAAGCAACAGAGATCTTGCTTTCTCCATTGCTTTTTACACACTGTCTTGCTATGTTAAAGGAGTTTAACATAGCGAGACAAAGCAACGGAGATCTTGCGTTCTCCGTTGCTGTAAAAAAAAAAGTTATACTAATGGAAAAAGTCTGGGCGACTGGACCTTTTTCCATTACTATAACTCTGATTTACAACATGCATGCTGACCAATCAGCGAGCATGTTTTGGAATATTAATGGGGGGTTATTGTATAATATCTATTAGATAGTGAATATAAGATGTACCACCTGATCAGACAGTGAATGTTGACAAGTATTATCTATGATGTAACGAGTAACAACAACACTAGTACTGAGCATAACTGCAGATCCAGTTCAATAGGCATAGAGCTCATGGTTATGTCATATCATATTTACATGTCCACTTGTGCCGGAGGGGAAATACTAAGGAAGTTTTGAATGAATATTTAGATATCACCTTATGTTAAAATGTATATAAATGACACTGCTGGAAACAGAGGCACTGAACACTTTAGGACCAAAATCAAGTAACTTTTTAATGCGAAACAAATAAAACCAAACAGTAATGTAAAGAGCTTTTCATCTGGCTACATAGCCAGACTTCTTCAGACAAAGAAAGCAAAAATTTTGCAGCATTGATTATTCACCCTGTACCTTCCTATTAAACTAATTAACCAATATAAACATATATCCATAGAAACAGTTAAAAGGCAGTAATTAGGTAATGTTAAAACGGTCAAGTTCAGCATTTTCCAACTTAAAAAGGTACAAAAACGAATTAAGCAAGCAACCCCACCATCTCCACCCACAAAACAAATCATTTACCATAGAGTTTGTTACTAAATATAATGTTAAACATTGGTTAAAAGTTTGCTTAAAATTAAAACTTAAACTTATTAAAATTATTTTATACTGTCTCTAGACACCTACATATGTTATTTGTACAAAGTATTACTAAAATACTCCAATTAACTACAAAAAATGTACACAGTTGCTTCAGACCAGAGGTTCAAAAATCCATTTAGCTGTTACACTTCCAAGGTGCCAATTGTATTCTACGCTAAACCTCCAGTTTTTATATCAGGGCCAAACAGCAAGTCATCTACTCAAACTTTTTAGTTTTAAAATACACATTAGTGAGATGACTTTGTTTAGTCTTGGTGCCCTACTGGCATTTAGCCTAAGTTGCCAAAGCAATTCAAGTTGTTCCAACAATAATTGGAAGGGACCCTCTCTTAAGTTGGGTACAATCTGATCAATAATCCTAAAAACGAAAAAAGTGCCCAGAATTACTGTTACAATGCCTTGCCGAAGCGTTCTCCTGTTTGCCTTTGGCAATACTGTGCACATGCTCATATACCCTTTCCTTTATTCTTCTGTCGGTTTTCCGACATAGAAGGCTGGGCATGTCTGACACCGGGCTAGATACACCACTGCCTTGGAATTACAATTAAACCACCCACTAACTTTATAAGTACTTCCTCAAATCGAAAAGGTGCTACCAGTCGCCATAAACTTACAAAAATTGCAAGCCTCACATTTGAACATTCCAGGTATTCTAGGACACATGGCCTTTCCACTTTCTAGGAGGGCTTATGTTAAAAGGTAGATTGACCCATTGTTTATCAGCATATACAAGATATTTAAAACTATCATGTTTATTGTTTGATTTTGGAGTGGATAAATTGTTGATCAACTGAGGATCTGAAAGTATGACATTTGTCCTGTGATGTAAGGGTGTGACATAAAGCTGGAACGTAGGAATATGTAAAGAATTTTATTTATAAAACATACCTGCTTACTTGAATAACAGTGGCCCGACTTCATCCGGCTGAGCTGGCAATCTGTGACAATGATGGGTTCTGCAGCAATAGTCTGCAAAAATGGAGATATTGTATTGCAAACCTGCACTAATTTGTGAGTGTAGAATGACGTTTGTGTAGATGCAGAACTAGTACATTAGTCAGGAAAGAAGGCATGATCTAGTAGTGACAACCCTTGTATTCTTTGTGTGGAACAGCTTAGCTCTCTGTAGTTATCCTAGTTTCACCATGACATTATTTACTGATTTTTTTACTGAACAAGTCAAATTCTAATTGCTTTTTGAGAGTGAATCTTAAAAATCTGGCAAGTCTTCAGTGGTGAAGATGTCATTTAAGTTGACTATTAGTATATTTACATCTGAAGAGACATTATTAATTTGCCTCAGTGAAGAAAGATTATCAGAGGAGGATATGGTAACTGATTAGGCAGAAAATGGCTGGTTTAGTTTTGGAGGTCCTGAGATGTAATCTCAACTTGCTCATCCACATTTGGACTGACTCAAACTAGTCATGTAACCTGAAAATGACCAATTGAAAAGACACATCAGACAGTACTCAGATCCTATTCAACAGCCGTAGCATGCAAAGGAGTGGACCAAACAGCAAACTCTGTAGGACTCTAATATTTACTGGCAATTGAAGATATGTACACTATCAAAAAGTAGCATGTGTTGAGGGGGCAAATAATTAGATTCTTTCTGGCTATTATATACAGACAGTAGTGTTATAGAATTTGTGATAAATTATATACAGACAGTAGTGTTACAGAATTAGGATATGATATATTCATTTTGTCATTTAAGTGTTTTATTGCTGATGCAGGGCATGGGAAAAGTAATGGTGTACTCCTTTGGTTAAGCTACTAAAGTAATGTGTGCATTCTAGAACATACTGTGCTAATAGGAACAGAACTAGTCCAGGCATCATCATTAAGAACTAATTAGAGTGGGAGCATGTGTAGCTACTGAGAGTATAAAAGGCCACCTAGCTAGCAACCTATCTAACATTATTTTCCATTTCACACCAGTCCATACCTCAGCAAGCGTAAGCTGCCATAAATCCTGCTTGCCAAGTCTGCAAGGCATTAGCAAACAGGATACTCCAATTAAAAGGTTTAGCGACATACCTATGCCATAATACCACTGTAAAGATTATACAATTTAGTGTTATGAAAAGCTTACTCCAAGTAGCTTGGCAGCATGGTGTAGAAGATCAAAGGTCAGATATTCAAAGGTTAGTGGTTTGTGTCTGTGTTTTGTATTTTATAAATATATATATATATATATATATATATATATATATATATGTATATATATATATATATATATATATAATATATATATAATATATATAGTATATATATATATATATATATATATATATATATATATATATATATATATATATATATATATATATATATTATATATATATATATATATATATATATATATATATATATATATACACACACACACACACACACACACACACACACACACACACACACATATATATATATATATATATATATATATACATACACACACACACACACACACACACACACACACACACACACACACACACACACACACACACAATGTGCAGGCTCCTTGATAAAATGATCACAATTATTTATTTATTTTTGAGGGGCACTGGCAAATGTATTCCCATGCTTTAGGTAGTAATACATATATTTCTCTGCATACGTATATATGTATTTATTTAAATGTATGTCCCTGCATTATTTACTTAATACAATGCATGGACATGCACTTAAGTCCTTCCATCAACAACCTCTTTTTTCCCATTTTTACCCATGGGGTTGAGGTGTCATTTCAACAGTGGCAATCATCTAGAGCCAAGGTTTACACCACTGGGTGGCTAGCCCTGCTGCAGTAGTTCATCCATACCACATATTCGCACCTATGGCCAATTTAGTGTGTCCAATCCACCTGCTGCATATCTTTGGAATGTAGGAGGAAACTGGAGCACCCGGAGGAAATTCATGTGACACAGGGGAGGACAGGCAGACTCCACACAGAAGACACCTCAGCCGAGAATTGGAGCCTCTTGCTGTGAGGTGACAATGCTATCTACTACACCGTTTTAAATAACCAAATCCAAAGTTACAGCTGCAGTAAATGTGGTTCATATCTTCATAGGTAAATACTAGGCTAGCTGTTGTTGTGGGCCATTTTAAGCCTGGCCAGTTTCCCTTTTTGTGCTCCAAATAACCTATCCCATTTGGTTACAGATTGGCCTTAACCATCCCATAATCAATAATTATATATTACCCATAGTAATAATATCAGGGATCATACCATAGATAATTTGAGGGGACCCATACATGGGATAAAGTATCAAGGAGCTGCCTCTGTCCATTAGTAGTATAGGGGGCAGTCCTGGCGTAAATTTTCTGTTTCCCATCCCTAGATCTAAGTTGCAGTTGAAAATGGACAGGGACAACCTTTGTTTTATGTGGATGATGAGTCTGTTCTACAGCAGTCGTATCCTATGCAAAATATACCTGTTGCTTCAAACCATTCTGTTGATGTTGCAGATGAGGTTTAGATCCCTAGACTGAGTATTTCTGATGTCATTTGACTTGCTGATGTGCAGTAACTCCATCAGTAATGAGTCGGAGAATACCTTGCATGCCAGGTACAGGCACCAGTATAACGACATGGCTTTGAGTTGGTTCATGTAGGACATGTTGTTTAGGTGTTGTATCCTTTTAGTAAGGTACCTCTGTGAGCATTCCAGTTGTTGGATGTGTCTAGACAGATACATGCCAAAGGGGGCATTATACTCAATGACTGGCCTAATGAGGGCTGAGTAGAGGGAGACAATGACATCTCTAGATCTTGTTCCAATCCCTTTGTTTATAAGCTGTGCATTTTAGAAGGGCTTTCTTACAACAACAGACATATGTTAGTCAAAAGCTAGGTCACTGTCCACATAATAATGGTTAAGGTGTTTACCTTACAGACACAAGGTGCAGGGTTTGATTCTCACATGGGGTATTTGGCTAGGCTTGAAATGGCCCACAAGGGTAGTTAGCCTAGTACGAATCTATGGCCCTATGAATTCCAAACAACTGGGTCAGCTCTTAGAGGTACATTGCCAATTGGGTAGTTCCTTGGGGTAAATGACTTCCCAAAAGATACAATAACGCATTTTTTGGCATTTAGTTTCAGACCATGGTTTTGACACCAGTTATTTGAGACAAGCCTTCCTGCAGGATGGTTAAGTCATTTGGGGATTCAATGACTGCTCTTAGCTTACAGTCACCACTTACCATGTGTTTATTTGCTTACACTGTCATGTTTACACAATCATCTCCTTGCTGATGTCCTGCAGGCTCAGAAAGCAGTATATATGGTAGCATATGCTTGCTAATGAATCAGAGACTAATGCTTCAATCCATTGATAGGTACCCCACCTAAATCATGGTAAGATGGGTAGTTTGGGTAGGGAGCTTCTAAAGTTTAAAGATCTAGGGCTTCACAACTTCAGACATACAGGAATTTTCCTAAGTGCCCACACAGTGCATGTGAGCATGTGTAGTACCTTAGAGGTATATTCAGTTGCAGACTGTTTACTGTACTGTCTGATGTGTGAGAACAGAGGTATGGCCTAGATCAAGCTGATGTGTGAGAACAAAGGTATGGCCTAGATCAAGGTGATGTCTGAAAACAGAGGTATGGCCTAGATCAAGGGGAAGTGTGAGAACAGAGGTATGGCCTAGATCAAGGTGATGTGTGAGAACAGAGGTATGGCCTAGATCAAGGTGACATGTGAGAACAAAGGTATGGCCTAGATCAAGGTGATGTGTGAGAACAGATGTATGGCCTAGATCAAGGTGATGTGTGAGAATAAAGGAATGGCCTAGATCAAGGTGATGTGTGAGAATAAAGGAATGACCTAGATCAAGGTGATGTGTGAGAACAAAGGTATGGCCTAGATCAAGATGCTGTGTGAGAACAGAGGTATGGCCTAGATCAAGGTGATGTGTGAGAACAAAGGTATGGCCTAGATCATGGTGATGTGTGAGAATAAAGGAATGACCTAGATCAAGGTGACATGTGAGAACAAAGGTATGGCCTAGATCAAGGTGATGTGTGAGAACAGATGTATGGCCTAGATCAAGGTGATGTGTGAGAATAAAGGAATGGCCTAGATCAAGGTGATGTGTGAGAATAAAGGAATGACCTAGATCAAGGTGATGTGTGAGAACAAAGGTATGGCCTAGATCAAGATGCTGTGTGAGAACAGAGGTATGGCCTAGATCAAGGTGATGTGTGAGAACAAAGGTATGGCCTAGATCATGGTGATGTGTGAGAATAAAGGAATGACCTAGATCAAGGTGATGTGTGAGAACAAAGGTATGGCCTAGATCAAGATGCTGTGTGAGAACAGAGGTATGGCCTAGATCAAGGTGATGTGTGAGAACAAAGGTATGGCCTAGATCATGGTGATGTGTGAGAACAGAGGTATGGCCTAGATCACTAGATCAAGGCTGTCAGTGAATCAAGAAATTTACAACTAACAAAAGCTTAGAATATTTCAGACATGCCTACTAAGTCACTTTCCTGGGTGAAATTACTCAGGTAAGCAGTAATCCAAACAGAAATTAGAGCTTCCAGGTTGTTCACAAACTCTCTTAGCACACAGACAGCACTACCTGCAGGACAGAGTATGTACTGTAAGTATTTTTTAACTTTCCTGTCAAAGTACAACATAAACAGTGAAGTAGCAGTTTAAATGCAGGTTGCAGGACTGGCTATGGAAAACCTTCTGTTTTTTAAGTGAGTATTTGCATTCAGTGGTGTTCAGCTGCATACCTGATCAGACCACAGTATGCAATACATACAGTTGTTGAGCACACAGACTATTAGGAGAAACTTGCTGTAATACGGATTGATTAGCTCCTGTATATTTTCATGTTTCATGTATTCATCATTCATCATACCTCTTGACCTCTTAAAGCAAAAAATCTGGATGAAACCTAAAACAATGGGGTGGCAAAGGCCCTAAAGTAGGGACCAGTTTTAAATATTGCTCCTATAAATGTAAAATAAATTGGCAGAATAAACATGTTTTGTGTTAGCTTGCATTTTCTGAAGGATATAAAGTCTGAAACTCAAATGTGTGTCACAATTTAGTAATTTCAATCCTCAGTGATTAACCAGAAAACCACAAATGTTATGAAGAACAGACCAAAAGTATGAGGCAAAAAATCTGAGCACTCTGCAAAATTCTGGACAGTTGAGAGATACTTATGCATTCCCTGTGCACTATACACAACTTATATACAGAAGGATGCTCACGAAAACTGGAAAAAAAAAAACAGAGGCAGTCTGCAGGAGCAGCATTGTTTATAACTTATGTAACTGATTATTAAAAAGGTTCACAAATGTCACTATAGAATCAACATTGTATTTGAAAACCATATGCACCTGAGAACGAGAACCCTGGTCTTAAAATCAATGTTCCTGTGACTTAAAATGATTAACTTGGGGAGATTAGTAAGAGAGGATCATTGCAATGT
>NC_056746.1:177091535-177221535 GCF_019279795.1 Protopterus annectens
CAGATTCTGACAAATATGGATGGACAATTTCCTACAGTTTCTGCTGCCTGTCTGGTTGATATGGGCATTCTGAGACAGTGTAGCAACTGCCTCATGTACATGGACAGCCATCTACTACTACCACCTAGGAACACAATCTGTGAGAGATGCAATTACATTAAGAACCTAGAGTCCAAGCTCTCTTCCCCCTCAAGCCAGTATATCTT
The DNA here is from genome assembly GCF_019279795.1 of Protopterus annectens. Lineage (NCBI taxonomy): Eukaryota > Metazoa > Chordata > Ceratodontiformes > Protopteridae > Protopterus > Protopterus annectens. Next base: position 177,091,742 of record NC_056746.1, read on the forward strand.
GCACTGAAAAGGTTGTCAACACAATCACTACACCTCAAACACCACCAACACCTATACAACACAGACCTACATATGTGGAGGTCCTCCACATAAACATACCCAAACAAAGGAGACCTCCGAGGCAAAAACACATGGGATTTCCACAGCCCTCCACACCACATACCATGCATAGTCCACACATCTGTGCCTCACAACCACTAAGGATTCACTATAAACCCAAAATATTAGTCATAGAAAACTCCATTGTGAGACACACAGATGTGCCTCTCACCAGGCTGGATAAGGAGAAAGTCACAGTTAGCTGTCTGTCAGGTGCCAGAATCCACCATATCACACATGCACTCAAGTTTCTCAACAACAGGTACTGTTATGGCTCTGTTATAGTCCATGTTGGCATGAATGACTTGAGATGTATCTCTCTGGACTATATGAAGAGAGACATGATTGAGGTCACTGATTATGTGTCCTAGGCAGGTATGTCCCTAGCCTTAAGCAGCATTTTTCCATCACCCAGAATGATGGCCCAATGCAAACAGAAAATGATTTACTTTAACAAGTGGCTTAGTTTCTGGTATCATTTAAGGGGGATCCAGTACCTGACAGCCTGGGAAGATATGATCGACAGACCATGATGCTTTGCCAGAGGTGGCCTGCATCTGTCTCACCTGGGCTTCAGGCTTCTGGCAAGGAGTCTTGCTTTTCCTACAGTGCCTTTTTTAGAAAAAGTGATGAGGTTAAAACTACCAACATAAAAATTTCAACAAAACACAAATTAAAGGTCACGCTGCTAAACTCTAGGAGTCTAAACATGAAACTGCACTCATTGCATTCTTCCTAACCCTGAAAATGCTGACATCTATGCACTCACAGAAACCTTGTTCAAAGCTGCGGAGAGCACCCCAGCCTTACCTGGTTACTCATCCTGTCATACATTCAGACCCAAAACTGTGGTCAGTAAAGCCAGAGGAGGTGTAGTTTCAATATACATTAAAGACATACACACCTCCAGCCTGGTCAAACAGTATGATGCAGAGAAGACACTCCAGGTGCAGTTAACCATTGACAAGACCCCTATTCAAATCATAACTAGCTACTGGCCCCCAAATCTGACTCAAGATGCCCACTCCGCCTATTTGGAACTGTTCAAACCTATCAAGATTCAACTCTTTACCCTGATCCTGGGTGACTTTAACTTCCCAAACATAGACTGGAAGAACTACTCATGCCAGAACACAAATGCCCAGAGATTCCTTGATTCTGTCAATGCAAATGCCTTGGAACAGCTAGTCGATACCCCCACAAGGGGTGATAATATCTTGGACTTGGTATTAACCAACATGACTAATCATTGCAGTATCCCTATAGTATCATCCTCCCTGCTAAGGTCCGACCACAAAGTGGTCACTTTAAAGTCACCATCTCCCCCAACCCCACTCTAGCTAGGATCAGACATAAAAACTTTTCAAAAGGTGATTACAGCCTCCTGAGAGATGGTATAAAGAGTTTCACAGTCCCCTCCCCCTGTGTAGGAACTGGCACCAATAAATATCCAAAACTACATGAAAGCACTATACAAACATTTATATAGATGCATGGAATCAGGAAAATCCAACAGGACTAAATTATCCTCCACAAGGAAGAGTAAACCTGTCTGGTGGACATCTGCAATAAATAAACTCTGTAACAAAAGGAAAAAATTGCTGTCCAAGACCAAGAAGGATCAGGTGCCCAACTGGAAGCAATGCCTCCTTATCCTGAACAGGTAAATAATAGTACTAAAATGAAAAATGAAACACAAACCAAACCAAAGCACAAAGGATCCATGTGAAGAAGTTGGATTGGACCCACTCACAAGTACACACAAGTTGCAGATTAAAAACTAAATTGAGATGTGCCAATATCCACTTTATTAAATCCAATAAAAATCCACAGAAGATAAGCGCTTTCGTCTAGATAATCTAGACTTCATCAGATAACTTGTCATAAATGAGTACTTCCTTTAATAATAGCTTAACAGGAAGTGACACAAATAATTAAATGAAAAACTAAAAACAAGTCAAGACAGCTTGCTGTAAGATCCAAACCAATTTAATGTCAGCGCTTTCGTACAAGCCCAATGCTTAAACTTCTTCAGACAAAAAAGTTAACCCAAGATTTAGTACTTTTATACAATATAAATTAAACCATTAACCTGGTAATTAATGTCAACCATTTAAAGAAACATTACATTATTTCATATACCTAAAAACCGTGTAAATCCAATAGCCCCTTACCTAAAAATCATTTGCAGAGGTAATTTAAATACATAAAAATACAAAAAATATTTTTTATGATACAAAAAACATTAAAACCAACTATTCAGTATACAAACCAAGTTCCACATTATTCGGGAAGCATATTGTATATTTTAAATTTTTAAATTTTAAAATGTCTTTACCTATCCAAAGCTTTCAGTTTAAGAATACATTTAATTAAGCTATATTCATTAAGACCTGGAAACATATATGCATTAGTCTTAATTTACCATATAAGTTCTTTCTCTTCCAATTTTAATTGCCAAGGTCCTCCTCTGATGTCCTTACTCACACAATCAACAATAGCGTACTTAAATTTATGAAGTGGGTATTCCAAAATGTGTCTTGTCAATGCATTAGTAGTAGTCCCCTTATTGATATTGTACTGATGTTCATAAATCCTTTGTTTACGTGCTCTTTCTGTTTTGCCTATATAGTAACTTGGGCACAGCTGACATAAGGCTACATATACCACGCCAGTTGTGTCACAATTAAATTTACCATTAATATTGTATTCTTTTTCTTTTATAATGAACCTACTACCTGTCATAATGTGTTGGCATTGCTGGCACCTCCCACATTTGCTCATAGACCAGTTAATTCCAGTCTTACAGGTTTTCTTTTCCAATAAGGTCTTAAGATTAGTACCCTTCCTATAAACCACATGTGGACTATCCCCCACTTTTTTCCTGATGTTAGAATCTTCTAGTAAAAGTGCCCAATTCTTGTTCAAAATATTTTTTATTTCACTGACGTCTATCGAAAAGGTAGTTATATAAGGAACTATAATTATCCTACATAATGGGTCCATTCATTTGTTCTAAATAGCCTTTATGTAAAATGGGTTTGAAATGCCCATTATTCCTTTTGACTGTTACTTCTTCGAATATTTGTTCAAAAAGAGACTCAGAATAACCTCTTTTATTGAACATATTTCTCAAATTATTACATTCTAGTATGAAATCCTCTTTCAATGAGACCATCTCGGTTGCTCTAATCAGTTGGCCTTTTACCACAGCTCTTTTTTGGTGGTAAGGATGGTTGCTGCTAAAATGCAAAAATGCATTGGAATAAGTGGGTTTCCTGAAAATTTTTGCCTTATCTTTTATGAAGTCTATCTTTGGATATTTGTACATCCAAAAAGTTAACAGAGTCATAATCAAACTGAAAAGTAAACTTCAGAAGTTGTGTTAATTCTGAAATTGCTGCAATAAGAGCAATTGCTGTATCTTTTGTCCCTCTCCACATAAATAACATGTTGTCCTGGTATCTAGTATACCAGACTATGTTCTCTTTAAAATTTGTATTATTGAATAGACACTGCCTTTCCCAGAAAGCTATAACACAATTAGTGAAGGTGCCCCCACAAGGGGACCCCATTGCTACTCCTGTTTTTTGTAAATAAAGATGTTTATTAAACATTAAAATGATTGGACAAGACTAAATCTAATAGTGTCTCTATCAGATTAATTTCTCCATGTTCAATGCCGTGTATAGTAAGCAATTTTCTAACACATTCTATACCTATCTCTTGAGGAATGACAGTATAAAGATCTATTATATCTACTGTCAAAAAGTTGAATTCATCACCAAACTCTAGGCCATTAATATTTTCAAAAAAGCTCCACAAGTCTCTACAAATTTGAGATTCTTTGTTATTAATGGGCTTTAATTTACTATCAGTTTAGTACATGCATATGTAATGGATCTCCTTCCATCTACAATTGGTCTAAAAGGTGGATTACTCAAACTTGTATATATTTTTGGAGAACCAAACAAAACTGGTGTTAATGGTGCTGGCATAGATAAGTAATGATAGATATCAATGTCAATACTATTTTCAAGAAAAAGATCATCTAATATATCCCTCACTTTTTTATAAGCTATACTGACTTTGTTTAAACTGACCTTAGCATACCTATCACTCAGTAACATAATAGTCATTCTGGTAATGTAATCATCCTCGTCCATGAAAATGAGCCCGCCACCCTTATCAGGCTTTATTATTCGTACTTTACATGCTTAAAACAGTTCAATAAATCCAAGTTCAGCATCAGACATATTAAGACTATTGTTATATATGTGCCTCTTATTAAGGGTTGCTCTTATGTCCATCTCACACATACGCTCAAAAATAAAAAAAAGTTTCCTGTATGGGCAGATTAAAAGTACTAGTAATTCTCAACTCATTGTGTATATTAATATTATTGCCCAATAACACAGCTAAATTAATCTTTCGAACAAACAGTTTTAAGTCAATAACAGTCCTGGCCAAATTGGGCCTTCAATCTGGAATGAATGTCAGCCCCTTTGCAAGCGCGTCAACCATATCACTAGTAACACGCACAGAAGAGAAGTTATAAACTTTAAAATCTCCTATTGATATTGAATAATTAAATACTTTAAGTAAGCACATAATGGAGAACACTAACCATAAATTTCAATTCTTTATTATAGACAGTATTAGTATTGATAGAAGAGGAGGGGCTTGGTCATTACTGTTGGAAAAAAGAGAACTATATTGGCAGTTACGTTTAAATGCAGAAAACTGGCCAGGTCTAAATGAATATATTTCTATTAGCCCCTTACTGAAATTAAAGGCACTAGAGAGGTAACATAACCTTCCTAGTACTTATTGAATATTTATATAATTATATAATTTTATATATTTATATAGTTTTAAAATTACATATTTTATATATATTTATATTTAACATCTTTCACAAACATATTTTTATATTTCATGACATTTATTTATTTTGTGGGTTACTTTCTTATTTGCAGTGGTGATGGACAGGTTGACAGATGAGATTAGACAGGAGGCCCCGTGGACTATGATGTTTGCAGATGACATTGTGATATGTAGTGAGAGTAAGGATCAGGTTGAGGAGACCCTGGAGAGGTGGAGATATGCTTTAGAGAGGAGAGGAATAAAGGTCAGCAGGGCTAAAACAGAATATATCTGTGTAAATGAGAGGAAGGGTAGAGGAATGGTGAGGTTGCAGGGAGTAGAGTTGGTAAAGGTGGATGAGTTTAAGTACTTGGGATCAACAGTTCAGAGTAATGGTGAGTGTGGAAGAGAGGTAAAGAAGAGAGTAAAGGCAGGGTGGAATGGGTGGAGAAGAGTGTCAGGAGTGATTTGTGACAGACGGGTACCAATAAGAGTGAAAGGGAAGGTCTACTAGAGGGTAGTGAGACCAGCTATGTTATATGGGTTGGAGACGGTAGCATTGTCGAAAAGGCAGGAGTCAGAGCTGGATGTGGCAGAGTTAAAGATGTTAAGATTTGCACTGGGTGTGACTCAGATGGACAGGATTAGGAATCAGTATATTAGAGGGTCAACTCAGGTTGGACAGTTTGGAGACAAAGCAAGAGAGGTGAGATTGTGTTGGTTTGGACATGTGCTGAGGAGGGATGCTGGGTATATTGGGAAAAAGATGCTAAGGATGGAGCTGCCAGGTAAGAGGAAAAGAGGAAGGCCTAAGATGAGGTTTATAGATGTGGTGAGAGAGGACATGCAGGTGGTTGGTGTGAAAGAGCTTGATGCAGAGGACAGAAAGAAATGGAAACAGATGATCTGCTGTGGCAACCCCTAACGGGAACAGCCGAAAGAAGATGATGATGATAACAGTATGCTAATATTTGTGTACATTCACTTCCATGACAGCTAACCTTGTGCTACCACTGATTTTTACCTAATTAATTGTATTAATTATTTGTGTCATTTCCTGTTGAGCTATTATAAAAGGAAGTACTCATTTGTGATAAGTTATCTGATGAAGTCTAGATTATCTAGACAAAAACGCTTATCTTCTGAGGATTTTTATTGGATTTAATAAAGTGGATTTTGGCACTTCTCAATCAAGTCTTCAGTCTGTAACTTGTGTGTACTTGTGAGTGGGTCCAATCCAGCTTCTTCACACGCAAATAAGAGCACTAGTGAAATCCTCCAAAGCAAACTTCGAGTCCAAATTGGCCACATCTACTAGAGACAATAATAAGGCCTTCTTCACATATGACTGCAACCTCAAAGGAAGCACACATATCTGTTCAGAACTGGTGGTCAAGGACACCACATATACAAATGCTGTAGATATAGCAACTTGCTGGCTGACAGATTCAGTGAAACCTTTACCCCTCTGTCCCCCCATCAATAAATCAGGACATCCCCAGTACCTGCCCCCTTCCCCTTATATCTAGGGAATAGGTCATCACTGCTCTCTCAAAGGCAAAAAATACAGCCTCCATGGGACCTGATAACATCCCAGGCTGCATCCTACATGAACTCAGGCAGGAACTTGCAGCACCATTAGGCACCATATTCAACCAAAGCCTGAGTACTGGCTTCATCCCAACTGAGTGGAGGACAGCCACTGTCATCCCTTTACACAAAGGTGGAGAGTCCACCGATCCAGGAAATTATACATCCATCAGCCTAACTAGCCTGATCTGCAAGGCCATGGAATGGATTATCATGGACCTCTTTAACAAGGACATTGACAACCTCCAAACATTTGATCCCACACAGTTTGGCTTCATCAAGAGGAGGTCATATCTACTAAATTTGGTCGACTTCTTTGAGACAGTCACCAAAGCCATGGATGAGAGGAAGATGGTGCACACCACCTACCTTGACCTGGCCAAATCCTTTGACACTATTCCCCACTCAGGCATAATAGATAAACTCTCTTAACTAGGCATCAATTCATATGATACCAGATGGGAAACTGGCTCACTGATAGAACCCACGTAGTCAAAATAGGGGAAGCCACCTCAAGCAGTAGACCCACAACAAGCCTGTGTACCCCAGGGTTTGGTCTTGGGGCCTCTGTTATTTGGGATATACTTTTCTGAGGTGGAGACCAAAACCAGTGGGCTATGGCAGATCATGTTTGCAGATGACTGCAAGCTGGGGGCTGTCATCAATTCCCGTAGTGATGTGGACATCCTCCAAGAGGGTCTCACTCAGACAAATGACTGGTGCCAAAAACATGACCTCAAGCTGAATACCAAAAAGTGCATCATCATCCTCTTTGGGGAGAGTGATGTCCCCACAAATTATCACATTAATAACAACATCATAAGCACTCAATCAGTTGTGAGTGATTTGGGCACCCGGGTTGGTAGCAACCTGAGTTTTCACCACCATGTTGTTTCTGTGGTACGGAAAGCCTTCTACATGGCCCACCTCATAAGTAAGGGTATCTCATCCAGGGACAAGGAGGTCATAACATCCCTGTATTTTTCCCTTATAAGGTCCATTATTGAGTACAACGCACCTTTTGGCATGTACCTTGCAAAGCACATGCAGCAGCTGGAGAGGCCACAAAGGTTCCTCACCAGGAGAATCCAGGGCCTCAAACATCTACCATACACAGATAGGCTAAAAGCCCTATCACTCTGCTCAGTTTCATACAGACTCTTCAGAGGTGACCTCTGTCTGGCATACAAGGCAATCATGGACCCTACATTGACAGGACTGCTGAATATCCGCAAGACAAGCTCCACTCAAGTAACCCATATGTGTGGCGTCAACCTGGTCTGTGACATCAACAAGACTTGTTAGTGGGACAAATTTGTGTCCCAGAGACTCCCTCATTTATGGAATAGACTCCCTCTCCACATCAAGCAGACTACCTTTTTACCCCTTTTTAAGCACAACCTGGGTAACTGGATAGGAAACAGAAAATATACCCCAGGGATTCCACTCATGTCTCTGCTGGACAGGGGCAATGGGTGCTGATTTGTCTAAACATAGGCTAAACTCTTGGCTAGGCTTATAAGGGCCTATGGGCCAATAGCCTAGTAACTTCCTATGAACCTATGAGTCAGCTGTTGAGCAGCATCCCTATTTTACTCATAAAACATGCAGTTTAATGTTTATTCACTACTTATGAATGACATGATTGGGAGATGTGCAAAGTGCTATTTTTACTGATGTCTACACATATCAGGGTCCTTGCTGCTTACAAATGAATGGGTAAAAAGTGGGTGAGTTCAAATAATGAATACAATGGATTACTCTGCTTACTAGCACAAATCCATAGCAACTGCATACATTTATATCTACTATTACTGCAGAAGAGGCCAGCACAACACAGGCAGTAAGAAGAGAACATAGAAAACAACAAGTCAGAGGTGGTGCTGAAAGGGGTGTGTATAATATGGAAACAGTCATTGGCCACATTTACCAAAACTTTCATAGGAGGATTGGAGGTTTTAGTCTGTCACAACATTTAATTAAATCACAATAAGGCTGTAAGGAATCCTAATTAGCATAGGTTTGTTGGTAAATACTAGGCAATAAGTCCGCTAACTGTTATATGCCTAGCCAATATCCAGATAGTGAATCAAGCTCTGTACCTTCTGTCTGTGAGGTGAGCACCTTAACCATTATGCCAACCCCTCAATCCCATAATGTTATCCTTTGCTGGAATTGAACAGTTGCCTATGTAAGCCCACAGTGTAATAAAATCTGTATTAACACATGTGCCACAGTGGAAATCTTAAAATTAATTCCATGCATAGTCGGCCTTAGGCATAGGCCAACTAGGTGGCCACCTAGGGCGCCGATCTAGCAGGGGTGCTTTTTTCAGTAAGCTGGATGGTGTAGATAGACCAGGATGGGGGACCTGGGTGGTGTGGGGGCTGCTGTGGTGCCCTTTAACCTAGGGCACCAGCTGACCAAAGGCTGGCCCTGATTCCAGACTACTACTTTAACGAGGCCAGCAGTAGGTAAGGTCATATTTACACAACTCCATTCACACATACACACAAGTTGATTGCTGTGAGATTCAAATACAGATTTTTTACCTACTGCTCTTTAAATATTTGATTATATCTTCAGTTGTCTAATATCTTCTCAGACTTACTTAAAACTAGTTTGGCATTTAGCACAGAGAATTAAAGCTATGAGCTGTTTCCTGTAGTCCAGGATATGATTCGCTCTGTCTCTACTTGCCTGAGCAAGTCACCCCTGTAAAGAGACATGTTTGTACAGTGAGCTTACATGGTTAACAAACAACTAAATAAAATAGTAAATGTCCATTGGCTGTGACAGCAATCTATGAAGTGTGCCCAGGAAGCATGCCATGTGTGTAAGGTATTGATACCATAGTTTACTGTCACTCACAGTTGAAGAAATTGTAGTCATGTGCTTAACTAGAATCTGAGGGTGTGTTTGAAAGAAACATTTTTTAAATATATAGCTCAAATTGTTATTTAACTCAGCTAATAAATATGACTTTGACATTTTAAAGAAGATGTAATGAGTTATGTCATCCTGAATGCACGTGAAATGCCTGCCTTTTTTGTGTAATGCCCCTGCAATATGTATTGAATTAATTTACTATTATTAATAGTGGAATTTGTCACAGCCTGCTTGTCAAACACTGACAGGCGCTAGTTTATTTAACTTGAATCTCAGGGTAGTTAAGCACTGGTTATCTTCTACAATAACACAGTATAATTCTTACTTTCCTCTTAATGGTAGTTAGGCACTGGTTATCTCCTACAATAACAGTGTACATCTTACTTCCCTGTTAATGGTAGTTAGGCACTGGTTATCTTCTACAATAACACAGTATATATCTTACTTCCTTGCTAATGGTAGTTAGGCACTGGTTATCTTCTACAATAACACCGTGTACATTTTATTTCCCTGTTAATGGTAGTTAGGCCCTGGTTATCTCCTACAATAACACCGTGTACATTTTGCTTCCATGTTAATGGTAGTTAGGCAATGGTTATCTCCTACAATAACACAGTATACATCTTACTTCCCTGTTAATGGTAGTTAGGCGCTGGTTAACTCCTAAAATAACACAGTATACATATAACACAGTATACATCTTACTTCCATATTAATGGTAGTTAGGCACTAGTTATCTCCTACACTAACACATTATGCATCTTACTTTCCAGTTAATGGTAGTTAGGCACTAGTTATCTCCTGCAATAACACAGTATACATCTTACTTCCCTGTTAATGGTGGTTAGGAACTGGTTATCTCCTGCAATAGCATAGTATACATCTTACTTCTCTGTTAATGGTAGTTAGGCACTGGTTATCTCCTACAATAACACAATACAAATCTTACTTCCCTGTTAGGTGCTGGTTATCTCCTACAATAACACAGTATACATCTTACTTCCCTGTTAATGGTAGTTAGGCACTGGTTATCTCCTGCAATAACACACTATACATCTTGCTTCCCTGTTAATGGTAGTTAGGTGCTGGTTATCTTCTACAATAACACAGTAGACATCTTACTTCCCTGTTAATGGTAGTTAGGTGCTGGTTATATCCTACAATAACACAGTATACATCTTACTTCCCTGTTAATGGTAGTTAGGCACTGGTTATCTCCTACAATAACACAGTGTATATCTTACTTCCCTGTTAATGTTAGGTCCTTTCATTTCAAATGCTTTAGTATGAAAAGGAACAGTAAAAGTACATTTTTTAAAGTAGAAAAATAAAATGAGTTGGGGCATGCTGGATGTTAGATTTCCCTACACATGGTCGAGATGAAATTGCTTGAGTATCATGAAGAGAAATAAAAAGATAAATGGCATAGCACTGTATACTTTTTCCCATAGGAAATTATTTCTGGTGTTGGTTTTAATTGTATGTCATGATTTCTAAGTGTGAGGAAGCAGTGCTTCACTTGTTTTTGGACATTTCTCCATTCTTTTGGTTAGTCCAATGATAGAGTTTGTATATATACGTTTGGGGGAGGGGGTGGAGGGCATACCCTCTGCAAAAAACAAATAAAAACGAGTTTTTCACTCTTTTGAGTTTTGGCCATTTTTTGTTTGTTTCTTTTTGTTCATTAACAAATCAGCTTTCAGAAGGTCAACATTTTATAGTAGAAACTAAACATTAAGCTGTTCTTAGAAACTGAACATTAAGCAGTTCATGGTGGGTATACATTAAGTAGAGTGAAATGCATTCTGATGAAGGATTTACAATGAGTAGGCTAGGGAAGAAGTGAGGAACAGAAGGTTTTGGGCAAGGAGAGGGATAATAGACAGAGCAACGGACATGAGGAGATATATAAACTTGTATTAGATATTTTCACATTAGAAGCAGGACAGTCAGACAGATATAGGTTTGAAAATGTATTGGGGATGGTGGAGTGAAGAAATACTGAGGAGGAAACCTTGGCAGGTAAAGGAACCAGTGTATGCGAATGACTTAAAGTGATAGGGAGAATGTGGGAGGGAGAATGTGGGAGCATGGCAGTGATGAGAGAATTAGTTATATATAAAGACAGAGGGAGACATGAAGTGATGGAGCAGATGAATTTCCTAAGACAGAGGCAGGTAAAGGTGAACATAGGATAGTTGGATGGCATTGTATGGAAAGGTGGTTGCAGGCAGTGAGATATTTAAGGATGGTAGTTATTTCCGGTTTGAGATCTGCAGATGAGAATTTTGCACAGGTGCTATGAAACACTGTGTAGTACTAAACATACATCTCAACTGTACAGATTTTTGAAGAATGTCTAGATTTTTGCCTTATATTTTGGTCCGTTTTTCATAAAATTGGGGATTTCTGGAAAATTAGTGGCAAATCATTTTAGATTGAAGTTAGAAAATAATGACAGACATTTGAACTTTAGACTTCATACCCTTCAGAAAATTCATGTTAATGCAAAACCTGTTATTCTATCAACTTTCTAAGTTTGTAAGAGCAGTATTTCAAAATTGTCCCTATTTGTACCACTTTTTTATGGCTTTGTCCAGATTTTTTACTCTAAGAGGTTGAGAGGTATGGTACTAAACAAAAAGGTTGGTATTAGTAAACATGTTGTTAGAGGCATGGAAAAATAGAAGCAAGCAACTTACACACGTGGCCGAGTTGAGAAAGCATGAAAACATGATGATGACATATGGAGACATTTTAAGGGAAAGGTCCAGAGTGGAGTCATTTTGTTTATTTCTAGCAAGAAAAGGCAGAAGAACAAGTGGACTTGTCATTTGTACCAAGGTGTATTAAACAAGAGCTAGTGAGGGGATTGGAGAGGCCGTAGTGGATTTTAAGTCAGAAATGCTTGACAGCTGGATAAAAAAGCAATGACAAAACATCAGGGATGGAAGTGATAAAGAAGAGAGGAGGAAAAGTGGAAGACAGAGGAAACCGAAAAGACGCAGCAGGTGGATGGAAGTTGCACTGTGTTAAAAGAAAGTTAACAACAGAATTAGGTCAAAGTGAAGCACTAGATACTCAAGTCAACAGTGTCTTTAGGAAGGGTAGGTTAGATTAAAGTAAACTGGAATGTTAGGTAAAATAATTTTAGATTAGTTTAGGGGTAGGAGTTTAAAACTTTAATAATGGTGTGATGTATCAGGCAGAGTAGAGGTAGAAGTTATTTAGGAAGGGGGTGTTACATTTGGGTGTCAGATACTGATATGATATCTAGAAATGTATGCTGGCTGTAATTGTTGACTGCTCTACTATGGTGGACTGAAGTCTGTGAATACAATGTTAATGCATATGTCTTGTAGTTTATGCCACTGTACTGCAAGCTTTTGCATATATTGCAATAAAAAGCATATAGAAGCATAACAACCCACTGGAATAGTTCATAGAGCTTTTTAACTTTTGTTTTTTATCAATTTGGGGAGTTTTTGACATATCTGAGTAACCTAGCAATTGACTTGTTGTTTTAGGACAAAGGAAGGTAAATTATGTCAAGTAACTAGTTTTTAAAGTGATGTGAATGACAGCAGGTAAATGCTCAATATTATCATTTCCAGAAAGCTAGTCTGCTTTTTACTCCAACTTAAAGATGTAAAGTGTTAGTAATACTCTGGGTGCATAAACAGCTAATACAAGCCTAATAGTGACTTCAGAAGACTTGCTGACCAACAAAATAATATAAAAATAGTACGAAATAAGAGTAGTATATAAAATGGCTTACTTTTCCACAGCTCAAACTGCATGAAGTACACAATCCCCACTCCACTGTCTCTGATTTAAAGAACCGCATTCAAGTACCACGTGACCTGCACCATTTCTTAAACTAACCAATCAGGGAAAAGGTTACAAAAAAAAAAAACAGAGCAGCCAGGTAGCAGGGAAACAAGGGAAAAATAAAACAATGGACAGTACCTTTCTCCACTGAACATGCACAGCACTTGAGAGTTCCAGTTTCTAAAGCTGGAAGCTTCACAGCTTATAACTACAGACATTACAGCTCTTTTATATTGCTATGTTTACCACTGTCCCAGCTCAAAGATGGGGACACATGCTGAAATAGAAAAACACGTTGTAGTATGCCAAAACTGCAATATCCAGTGTTGCCTAAATGCCATAAGAAATCAGCAGTTATTCTATGCTTTACTACATGTTGAAATGTTCATCATATACTTTTTAACCATATTTTGCTTCCATGTGTCTGAATATTTGGTATGGACAAGGAAAAGTACTGATTTAGACATTAGATGTGTAGCAGTAAGTGACTACCTGCAATGGTATATACACACGTGGACTGCAAGTACATTTTAAATACTTTATTCTAGGGTGATCATATCTAAACTGCTCAAACAGGAAGTCTATTTTTAGTCTAATTTTACTATATTTAATGTTTTAGAATATATGTGGCTGTTAAACATGTTGGCAATGATTAAAATTTTGTTAAGCTGAAGGGTAGTTTAAAATGCTAAGATTGCAGTAATCATGTGTTATATAGTGATGTGTAAAGTGAATTACGTCTTGTGCTCTGTGTTGAGTACGAATCTGTCAACAAGAACTTGTCAAATATTAATGAAAAAAATCATGTCCTGAACTTGAAGGTCTCCTGCATTATGTACTTTGGGTGAAAAAAAAATATTTATTCTTCATATATTCTAGGTTGCTGTCAGCCTCCTACTGAGCATTGCATATATTGTTGTTTAAATGTTTCCTTGGGCCTGTGCTTTTAATAGCAACATCTGCCAGAGATGTCATTGCCATCTGTACTTATTCCCAGGAAGCCATAAAGGGCAATCTAGTTCATCCAACGCTGCAATAAAAACATGCTGTTTCATGTCCTAATACACAGATTTGTAGTTGTAGACATACAAAAAATATTTTTTATGCTATATGCAAACTAAACTTGTTTGCAAAACTTCCATTGGATTGGAAACGGACATCAACCCCCTAGTTCTCATTTTGTACATGGAGTCAGGGTGTCACATTAAGAGTGATCATTGAACTATTAGAGGAAAACTCAATGAAATATAAACGTTATGGTGGGATTAATATTCAGCTGTCAAGATTTGGTCCAATGGATGAATGAAGTTTGACAGAGTAAATGATAAATCTACCATAACATTTAAACTTTCTGCTGTGAATTATTGTTTTTATACTATAACGCTTTGTAATTCAGATTTAAAATATACAGAAGAAAGATAATTTCCCAGTTTGTACATGTTGGCATGGTCATACCAGTACTGGGCATGTGCATGTCCAGCTGTTAACTTAATACTATCATGACTGAAATGGCATAAACTGCTGATACTACCTACAAAGCCTTGCTGTACTTAACACAGTAATGTGCTGGAATTGGTACAAGTCCAAAGACCCCGGTCCCTCCCAGTCTCTTTCATGTATCACAGAATCGCATTCTCACATCTCCTTCCAGTTTCACCTGTAAACTTCCATATAAACCTTGTTGGCTGTTGTGGGTGTACTGATATGAGACAGTAAATAAACTGCATAACAGATTTCTTGCTTCTTTTGATGTATTATGGGTACATTCCCTAATATTTGCATAGTGGATATAGCAAATCCTGAAACAATTAGAAGAGGCCAGTGACTTCATAGGTATCACTTATTGCTTGGGTCTTTATAATATACCAGATTGCCTTCCTGTCAGCACCAGACATTGTATCATAGGCTTTCTAATAAACATACTCAACCTCAGTTTCTCTACTGGATTCATGGCAGAGGAAAGTAGAACTGCAGTTCCCCAAGGAGGAATCAACTTTTGATTCAGGAAACTGTAGACTATAGTCCTCATCAGCCTTATCTGCAAAGTTATGGAATGCATCATTCTGGAACTTATTAATAAGGACATAGGCAGTCTACAAGCTATGCACCCTAGCCAGTTTGGGTTTGTTAAAGGTAGATCCTGCATCCTGAACCTGATGACCTTCTCTGGACATATCACTGATGCATTAGACTCTGAAGTTCATTTCAGACTACCTGCCTGCACTGGGTCTATATCATATGATCAAAGTTCCAAAACTTCAAATCATTAAAGGACGAAGTTTAATGACCAAAGTCTCGAAACATTGAACACACATACAAAAAAAAAAAGTCAAAACAGTAAAAAAAAATGCTGTATGCAGGGGGGCAAGCCTCCCTGCACCCCCCACACTCCCAACTACTTAAATATACCAACTCCGAGATCGCACTACAGTGCGGTAAATGGAAATATTCCCTTTCCAAGCTCTATGGCGATTTCTGTTATATGCTTCGAGGTTTTACAACTTTGATCATTAAAGTTTGTTCTTTATTGATTCAAAGTTTAAGACTTAGATCATATGATAGGAACCTGCCTGCACTTGGCCAAAGACTTTGATATCATTCCACATTCTGGCATTATTTGACAAGCTAATCAAACTTAATGTAAACCTCCAGATTACCAACTGGATAGAAAAGTGACTAACTGACAAAACCTACTCTATTAGTGTGGGAAACACACTGTTTTTTTTAAAAAAAGAGTAATTACCAGTGGTGTACCCAAGGGATCAGTCCTAGGACCACATCTCTTTGGTATTTATTTCTCTGATGTCAAGGCTGATATCAAGGGCCTGTGGCTGACCAAATCTGTAGGAGACTGCAGGCCTGGATCTGTCAGTGACACCCCATCTGAATTCCAAATTCTTTAGAAGGGACTAACGCCTATCAGTATGTGGTACCTGGGCCACTTCCTAAAATGAAATATAAAGTAATGCAGTATTATGTCCTTCGGTAAGACTGGGCACCTGTGGACTTACCACAATGTTGATACCACTTTGAAAGTTGACTCAGCCATTAGGGACCCAGGCACTTTCATTTACAATGAGCTATTGTTTTACCACCATTTATCCACTGCTGTTAGGAAATCCTTTTACCTTGCCAGACTAATCACTAGGGGTATTTTTTCCCGATCTAAGGACATTATTATCCCCCGCTGTTTCTCCCTTATCAGAACCATAATAGAGTATAATACCCCATTTGGTATGCAACTGTGCAAGCATATGATCCAGTCATGAAAGACTGGTGTTGCCTCAAAAAGATAATCAAGGGCATATCTTCTTTGAGCTACCCAAACCTTAAAGTGCTCTCTCTCTCTTTTCTGTTTTCTACAGACTCTTGAGAGCTGACCTCTGTCTAGTCTACAGAGCTTTGAAGGATTCAGTCCTATGTGACCTCCTGCACATCTGAAAAAGTAATAATACCCTTGACACCCTCTCAAGAGATCCTAACTTCCACAGAAACATAAATGATGGTGAGAGTGATAGATATCCCAGAGAATCCTTCTTTTATCAAATAGATTTCCATTGGATGTAAAGCATAGAAGCTCCCTGACTATCTTTAAGTGTAACCTGAATGAATAGATGGGCTGTCATAAATACACCCCAGGTCTGGCCTCTCAAGCCCTCACTGATAAGGGTCAAAACTAGGTATAAGTTAATCATGTCAGTGGGGATGTACAATCCTGGGTCTTGTGGCTGGGCTATTGGGCTAATAATGTTTTTCTGGATCAACAACCTAGTATTCACCTTTGAACCTATCATTTGACAGTGGCAGTTTTACAGGTTGTAAAGTTATGTGATAACATGCATTTCATTGCAGTATTTACCATTATCTGGAACATTCACTGTTTAACATAGCCAAAGGAGTTCACTTCAGTATGCATGTTTTCATTTCTCCCAGATATCACTGATCACTTAAGAAACGAGTTTACATCTCCACTTATGACTCAGCGATTCATATGATAACTACTGGTTCTATAACTTGTTCATGTTTCTGTAACTTATTTACTTAGGTTATTACTTTTGTAAATTTATTAGTCCTCCATTCATTGATGAGTCTTCTACCTTATTATCCATAAAAAAGAATAACAAGATTACAACATTTTCGTAAGAGTTAAAAATACCAAGATCTTTAACACTGTTCACACTTAGGTTAATCCATTACTCTGGAGTACAGATATTGAAAGAAAATGTTAGGAAAGGGCTAAGTCAATCATCTAATTACAATTACATTCAAGAGTTGTAGTAAGTGGGTGGTCAGTTACTTGATGGTCTGAAAAAGTCTTATAAGATGGGCAGCAACTGCTAGACACAGAAAAGATGTAGAGTTAGTTTGTTTTCTTTTTTGATACTCCATAGGCCTTGTCATGTTTTCTGAAATGGTTTAATTTGGTGATTTTTCTAGCTTTATTAAAGATTTATTCTGCAAATTTCATTTGAATTCACCATGGTTTCCTAAGATCAAAGAACTGATTATGGAACTGAAGCTTTTGTGTGGTTTTCCTCTTTTTTCAGATAGCACAGTATTACAGTGGTTAGTATCACTGTCTTGTGATGCTTGGCTGTACATTTTTATTCTTATCTAGAATATATCTTTCTGGAGATCACGTGTTCTTCCTCCATCTCAATTCTCAGTGTTATAGTTTCATCCTATTGTCCAAAGACATGCTATAAGTGACTTGAAGATCTTTCCTGTTGTCTGCAGGTATACATGCCATGTTCACGTTGATGTGAATGCATCCTGCAGAAGACTTGTGATTTTGAACAGTGTGCTTCAGAATGCTGTTACTCCTGCAGAACAAAGTCACCTGTCTCAGAATCTGAACAAATGTTCATAGTAATGCTGTATCAGTTTAAAAGATGGCTTTAACTCATTCCAGTTTACTGAAGATTTGCTGACATGGAACAGACAAGTGATTCTAAGGTCTTATTGTCTTTTATGTTGTTTGACCTGAATTTTATTATGAAATGTATATTCAGTTTTGCTCTGTTTCAAAATTAATGACAGCTTTCTTGTTAGTAAGTAACTCAGATAGAAGATTTCAGAAATGCAGGCTTTGATGAGTTCTTCACGCTGTGCTGTTTGTCATAAGGGAAGTGCAGCTTTGTCTACAAATCTGACCTTTGTGCTAGAAATCATGACAGACATTGCTTTTTTTCCATAACAGTTTTATCTTCACCTAAGAACCCAGTGTAGAGGTTTTATATTGCACATACCTCAGAAGGTAATTCTGGGGAAATATGAAAAACATTTGAAATTCATTAAGTTAGGAGTTCAAAAAGGAACACTATTAGAAAGCATTCTGAGGGTGTCACCAGGGTGCACTAAGTTACAGAAGATGCTTGTTCAGCCATGTTATTTGTACAGCTAGGCAGCTTTGTGAAGCAGTAGCCTTCTGATATGTTTCTACATTTACTAAGAATTATTTTATTTTATTTTATTTATACCTCAGAGCTTCATTCTAAGTCTAGACAGGATTTTGCTACACCAGCCTTTCATGGAGTATTAGCTGGAGCCTTCTTCTATAGTTTAGATGTGTATCTTGGTATTATAGCCTTACATAAGGATAGTGAAAATACAACCAA
Source organism: Protopterus annectens (assembly GCF_019279795.1). Lineage (NCBI taxonomy): Eukaryota > Metazoa > Chordata > Ceratodontiformes > Protopteridae > Protopterus > Protopterus annectens. The sequence continues at coordinate 177,110,635 of NC_056746.1, forward strand.
TGCAGATAATACATTACAGCTGTGAGACTCATATGTACTGTGAGGTTATTTTATAAATATCAACTGTATTTTATAAAACTGAACAAAGCTGTGAAATTTATAAAGAAGTGCATAAAGTCTGTGACTATATTTTTCTGTGACATGCATTAGGCATGTAAAATGTACAGCAGATATGTAACATAGAAAATGTCTAAAAAGACTATGCAAAAAGATTTTTCGGGTCTATATTACTAGAACGAACACTTAAATGTTCGAATCTGTAAATGTCGACCTTTACAGATCGAATGCTTAAACGTTCGAAATAGTAAATAAGTATATAAAAAACAAACAAACATGTAGAAAGGCTGCACCCCCCACAACCCCCACTACTTAAATATACCAACTCCGAGATCGCACATCAGTGAACTACAGTGTGGAAATGGGAAATTTCCCATTGCCTACACTATCGTATGATCTTGGAGTTGGTATATTAAAGTAGTGGGGTGTGGGGAGTGCAGGGAGGCTTACCCCCCATCTCAAACCCTTTAGTTTTTTTTTCTATTGTGTATTTTTTTTTTAATTTTTGTAAAATTTTGATCGCTTAACTGTTCGATCTCTAAAGGTTGACCTTTAGAGATTCGAACATTTAAGCAGTCGAGCATCTAATATAGACCCGATTTTTCACTGGGCATGTACATGTTTTGCTGTCAGGTTGCTGGGTTGCAGGTCACTGCAGATTGTAAATTGTGGATGTTTTCTGCTGGGGCAGGAAATTATTTTACTGAAGAGCTACAAGAGTGCTTAAAAGTTAGAGCTATATTTTTTGTTTTTATGTGTGGGGGATGTTTAGCCAAACACAAGATCATGTATGTGTGTGTACTGCAGACACACACACACACACACACACACACACACACACACACACACACACACACACACACACACACACACACACACACGCACATGCATGCACACTTGCATACATGCACATATACACACAAATATGCACATATTCTTACAAGTAACCAGGCTTAACAGGAGTGAACTAATTACTTCAGGTATTATATCATTTATCTGACTTGGCCAGTTTGAATTTAACTGGCAAGCGAAAGGGCAAGATTGTCAGTCTAAGAGACATGAATTTCATTATTTTATACAGTATTTGTTTGGGAAGATTTGTGCTAATTGCATATTTCTTAGTCCTGACACAACTTCTAGGGTCAAGAGGTGTGAATAAATTGCTTACTGTGAAAATCCATATCTTGCCTTGAAGACATAATGCAGAAAAAGTATTTTTGGAATAATTTTTTCTGTACCTGGACAAGTTAGATTAACTTTCTTTACTTGCTGAAAAGGAAGTTTGTTCCATCTTGACTTGTGTGTTGTACTATTACACTTTTTAGACAGTGGTAGTCAGAGATTAATATTTGTTAGCTACATTTTAGTTAAAGATTATTAATCTGGAGTTTGCATTTTTCTTCAACAACTTGCCTATTTTCAATTTCTCTGTGACATTTTGTACCTTGTACATAAGTTGAAATGCTTAAACTGTATTTTTCAGATTTCTTTTAGTGAAGAGTTGCATTTATTTTATTTCAAAAAGCTGGGAGATCTACTGAGTATTGTTGACCAGCTGCTAATATTTGCTTTGGAAAGAAAAAGACTTTTCACCTAACACTGCTATCAGTTCTTATATTTTAATCCAGTTATTTTTAAGAGTGGAATACTAACTGAAGTTTACCAGGTTAGAGTGGCAAAAATGCCATGAAGTAAAAAACGGGATTGTAGCACTAAATGGTGTTAGAAGTGTCTCCTGGAAAATTAGAGTGCATACGTGTGTGTGTGTGTGTGTTGGTTTCTCAGGCACTATAATTTAGCTCTGTGTTGGTTCAGTGTAGAACTTATTTGGGTGTGGATGGTGCAGAGCTATAGCCCATGTTTTCTACACACTCAAGTCTCAGTTATTTGTTTATAGTAATTCATATCTATTTTTCTATCTTGCTAGATACTTAGCTAGCTCTCTCTCTGTGTTTAGTGAGGATAACTGAATCTTCAATAAACCAAAGTCCCAAATGTTGACAAAAAAGGTTGACAACAGACTATTAACAATGAAATGTGCATGCTGAGAGACATAACCTGGGAGCATGTAAATGCTAATTAAATGTACCAGTACCATGGGGAAGGGCATATTCCCTAACCATGGTATAATAATCTCTCACAAAAGTCATCAGCTTTCCTGTCAACCAAATTAAGTAGGCAGAAAAGCTATTGAATAAATCACCAGTTCTTCAAATTAATAGATCCCTAAACAGATCCGTGTGTGTGTGTGTGTGTGTGTGTGTGTGTGTGTGTGTGTGTGTGTGTGTGTGTGTGTGTGTGTGTGTGTGCGTGTGTGCGTGTGTGTATCCACTCATGGTTCTGCTTGTGATTTTGAACAGTGTTATTACCATTATATTACTATACTATATTACCATTAGCTCAAAGAACACAAGATCAAGACCATAAAGCCGAAAACTGTCTTTACTGAAATTTTAAACGGTTGTGTTTCAAGGGATCAAAAACCAGGGAGCAAGCATTACATTCCTGCCTTCCATCAAATCAAAACACCCCAAAAAGTGAAGATAATTTAGTTTCAAAACAACACTTCTGCAGTTTTCAAGTTACTGCATAGTTCAAGAGACAAACACTTTCTTCAATGTGTATTTAGTAAATCAAAACATATTTTGAATGCAAAACTTCCGAATTTAACTGTCACAACTAACAATCTAGCGATAGCTTTAAGAAAATCAACAGTACTAACCAATCCATGTATGCTGTACAATTGTCTACAAATGAAGCCCTTATAAAAATAAATACTGTCCATGAGCCAGATTGTTGCTCTACTTAAGTCAAATAAGTTATTAACAGTGGTGAAAACTAGTGCAGTATTCTCTGCTGCAGAATCAGTAACCCTTTGGATATTAATACAGCATTTTTGAGTGGAAACTAAGGAGTTAAATCAATGTTTTCTAGAGTTAAATTAGGATCCCTATCACGTTTACATGATTTCTGATGCACCCTTCCTATCTGCTATAGTAATGCTTTCCAATTAAGCAAACTAGATACAAATTCTAATGATGTGGAAGCCATTGCATCATTAACTATTATACATGATGTATCTCTTGACAATTGAACTTTGTGTTTCATAGCACTACACAAAGTATATATTTGTACATCTATAGGATCTCCTGTGTGTTATGTGAAATGGATTTTTTTAACAGCACTACTCTTACATTTGCCTTTACGTTTGTACTTACAGCACTAATATTTTTCATGTTTTACGGTCTGTTCCAAATGATAAACATATCCTTCAATTATAACCACTTGTTTTTCTTTTTGGGATGTTGTTATTTTATATACTTCTCAAACAATTCCAGGAGCTTGGAACATAATGTCCGCCATATTTTGTTTTGGTACAAAGTACAAAGTCTTAAAGTGATCGTGTCATATTTCAGATATTTCACATTTAACTATTACGTTCCCTTCGGTATTATTAAACTCAACCTTTTAAACTTTCAGTAAGGACAGTTTTCGGCTTTATAGACTCAATCTTGTGTCGTTCGAGCTAATGGTAATATGGGATTTAAAAGCAGACCCATACTCATATACAGTATATACTTACAGAGAGATAGATGTACATAAACACACACATGCTCATGCACATACACACACACACATATATATATATATATATATATATATATATATATATATATATATATATATATATATACATACATACATACATACATACATACACACGCGTGCATGTACACACACACACAAAATTCTATTTCTTTATCAATATTTAGGAAGCAGACTGGTAAACTGAAGGACTGAATGACTGTAGTTATTTATAGTGATTTATATTGTATATGTATATCTGTTGATGGACTGATAGAAAATATCATTGTATTTACCAATCTTTAGTGAGCAAATAGAAGGACTCAAGCCCCTGTCACTTACATTTTTGACACCAGTGGTATGGATTGTGAGAACATATCCCTGGTGGTCATCACGAGCACCATAGCAGCAAATGTTTGACATTATTCATATCCCAACTGGATTGGTTTATTTCCCTTGTATCCTGTTGTTATGGCCAGAGGCATTGAGTTTAATGTTTTGTTTTGTTTTCTGGAGCCATGTTGTGTTTTAGGTGCTGGTGTACTTTTGTTGTATATGAAATGATTCACAGCCCCAGGAAGTCCTGTGATTTGGAATGAGGGCAGCAGTTTGGTTGTAGATGCAGTTTAGTACTCCTACATCAAAGGCAACTGTGTTGTAGTAATTATGTTTGTTAATGTGGTTTCTAATAATGTAATGAGGAATGGACCCCATTTCTAAGTCAGGGTAGAATTAAAGTTTTTGAGAAGAATGGTGGTTTAGTGTTTGATATTTGTTAAGAGTGCTCTTCTCAGCACCCACTGTGTGTACCCAGAATTTCCTCCTTTTGCAGTTCATATGGGGTTACATGTATTGGCAGCATATTTAAGTATGATCATAACTTATTTTTTATTAGTCCTGTTGTTCCTACTGCTGTTAGAAATGTCTAGGTGTATTTCTTTGCATTTATGCTTGCAAATTCTGGTATTTTATTATTTTACATCTCTCAGTGCGTAAGGCACTATAATTGCTAGATGTAGCAATTTCAGTGATTAATGCTACTTTTGTCTTTTTTTTCTCTACCTCGGATAACTAAATCTGGTTTTCTTGCATCTATTTTCTCAACTGCTGATATTTGGTGTTCCTATGTGATACAGACTTCATCACTGTTGATAATGCTTTGTGGCTCATGCTTCCAAACATTTTCTGCTACTTCTGTTTTGTACTGTTTGCACAACCCTCAGTGCCAAAGTCTTGCTGCATTATTGTGCCTTTAAGCACACAGACCCTCAATCATGAGTTTATAACACTCAGTAATGAGGTGTATAACTGCTGCCTGTTCTGGTTTACACTGCATGCATTTGTCTGTTTCTGCCACTTTTTCTATAGGCTATGCTAACCAATGAGCATGTAGCCCACTATCTTGGACCACTACTATTCGCCTTTCATCTCTGATTAAATTCACCCCTCCTTAACCATTCCTACATCAAATCATTGTCAACGTGTGGTTGTTCTTACTGTACTTGCCACTGTATTTTTGGGCTTTCCCGTTTTATTTCCTTTTCCTCTGGTCCTTTTCATTATATTATTTTGCTTTTTGGTACTTTCAGTTGCTGTCTGATTCTCATCTACTTCTGGTTTGGTTTCCATTTCATTTCCACTCCTTTTTGAAATGAAAAGTAAGCAAAGGTGTCATCTTAGGCTTTTTCTCTTCATGCTTAGATCTTTCACTAGGTTGGGATCTGGTGAGATCTTTAGGTTGGGATCTGGTGAGATCTTTCACTAGGTTGGGATCTGGTGAGATCTTTCACTAGGTTGGGATCTGGTGAGATCAATAAATACGTATGCATTCCCATAAGTGCAGACCTATACATGTAGTCATTTTCGAGGAGGCCCATAGCTCCTTCAGAGCAAGAGATATATAATATTGGTATAGACTAATTTTTATATAAAAGTCGATAACCATAGATCACTTTTCTTGTTTTCTTATCCAACCGATTCAATGCTGTTTTGGTCAGTCAATTACACCAACATTGTACATTTGAACAAGAAGATCAAATTGATTTATAGCATGGACTTTAGATTTCACGGCAGTTTTCAGTATTAGCTTTAGCCTTCTGTATTATATGGCACTAAACTCTGTTCTTATTTGTTGATGTTTTACTACCAATCCTTCATCTAGTCCTAAATATGTATACATTGTCTCCTGTTCAAGTTCCTTTATGACACATTCCTGTTTCAGGTTGATAGTTTCTTAGTGCTGCAACATTCTGTTTATAAATGTTGCTTTTGTACATTTAGCAAGACCAAATGTCATTCTTACATCTTCTAAAAAAGCTTTAAGTAGTTGTGCTTTAAAAGATCCTCATCTGATGAGCCATACAATTTTGAATCATCCACAAAAAGTAGACACGTGTTTAAACAGGGTTGGTTTCAGGAGTTTAGGCTGTAACCAATGCCTAGTCAATTAAGTAAATAGCTGAGAGGATTAAGAAAAAGACACAACAGCAGTAGTGACAAAGAACCACTGAAGAAACAGCAGTAGTGACAAAGAACCACTGAAGAATATCCATCTTTGAATTTGTATCCTTGGGATTATAGTTTGCCTTTTATCATGGCCTCACTGCAAATTAGTTTACCACTATTTCATAGTCATTACAATGCCATTGATCAGTCTGGGGTCTTTCTTATACACCTTTAAACATTTCGTTATCCATAAATGTGAGATACTGCCTAATGCGTTTCTGTAATCTAACCATGCCATGCTTAGATTCTTCCCCTTTTTACATCTCTCTCTCTCTTATGGCTTTCTTAATAAGAGATGATTTTTTGCTCCATATGACTCTCTTTTATTACTTTTTGTTTTATTGCTGTGATTGCATATTTTCTAGATGACTATAAACTTTATCTGCATCACTTCTACTATATAGTTTGGTTTTACAGGGTGCATGAAGTATTGTGAGTAAAAAACAGATCACATATCATGGTACTGGTTACAGTATTATTTGCTGATTTCAGAGAAAGGGGGTCTTGTTGTATGCTGCAAAGGTGTTGGTGACAGAAACTACCTGCACTGCACTATATTTGCTGTGGCTTAAAATGGATATTAGAAGCTATTTTGTCATCCCTGTGTATATTTTAGACATATTATTGAAACATTATTTCTGTAAATGTAGTATGGAGTCCCTATCTGTCTTCAATGATAGGCATAGCTCTTGGGATTAAGGCTGTCAATCTCTCCTCAAATCAGTAATGGCAAGGTAAGTGATTTTCCATTGCTGTTATTAGTCTAAAGCCCATTGTCCGACTGTCTAGCTGACTTCCAGAGTTTGTGAAAATATATTTTCAAATACAGAATTTTATGAAATCTGTGAAAAGGAAGAAAATGAATGGAGCAGCCATTTTTAAAAATTGAATGACAGGAAAGCAGCAAAATGTTTCCTTGAAAAGGCTAATTTGAGAAGTCTGAAGAATGAGGCACGGGTTACTAGTTGGGGGTTTCGAGGTAACTCTAGCTAAAGTATAATATTGTCAATGTAGACATTAAACTTTCAAGGATTTGAATGAATGTAAGGAAATTGCTAGGGGTAATATTTAGGAGAACAGAGGCATGGGGTACTGAAAGAACAGGGATGAATTAAGAAAGGATGGTTTGGTATATCTGAGGTGACTGTAACAGAGAAGCTGGAGGTCATGTGGATCATCAGTCTGGGAAACGCCCCTGTCAGAGGTATTGAGATGATCATTTAGCTGACTAAATTGATGTTCTTCAGTACCCAAGAGAAGCCAAAAACCTGTTATAGATGGCATCTAGACTATGGAAAGACCATGCATGGATGAGGAACAGACTGAAATGGAAAAAGAAAAAAATATGTTGTCTGAGATGTCAGGAAGGTATGGCAATATTGGATTTCATGGCATGAAAGCAGTAAATTATGGTCAGTACTTTTCCTTCAGTATATCGTAGAAGGAGTGGACCCCAATCAGGAAGTAGTTAGAGATTAATAAGGTGGGGTCAGGGATAATTCAGGATGGAAAAACTAGAGAAGGAGGCATAGATAAAGAGCACAGAGGTAGTGCTAAAAGGCTGTGACAAGCATAAAAATGTGGCTAAAGTAAACCTGAGGTAGAATATAATGTCTGTAGATTAAGCAAAACTCTTAGACTGTTCTGTGTTTAAGGTAAAAGGAGGCTTGAAAATGGGATACGGATGGGAAAAGAAAAGTGAAAGTTATTAGGGTGGGGAGTCGGATAATGTGAGCTTATTTAAATCTGACTTGACTGAAGCCCATTCAGTTAGAAGGAAAAGACCAAATAGATATCTTGTTAATACTTGTTTATTTGGAAGATGTATTCCCACATGTCACATACAGGGGGGTGCACTAGTGCTCCACTAAACTAAATTTGAGATCGGAAAACCACAGGCTATGTTATAGCACCTCTGTTTTGCCTGTTTTATCCCCCCCCCCCCATCAACACATTGATCTAGTGAGATTTAATGAAGCAGTTGAGCACTGAGGCCTGCCATGACAAGCTGTAAGGACTCTCTAAAGTTATCTCACTAGAGCAGCAGAACTTTCAGATGCACATGTAGCTGAGACAGTACAGAGTGGGCTGAGGAAAGTGCTGGCTCACAGAGCTGGGAATGGAGGGAAAAGATTTGCTAAATATGGGACTGGCCAATAAAAAGATGAAGAATGAAAAGCGTAAAATGTTTACAACAAAAATGGCGGCACAATAGTCAGACAAAGATAAAGAAAATAGGGTTGCTGGAAAACCGCATATGCTGCCAGTGTAAAGATGATAAGTCATGGCCGGTTCATGTGATTGTCACAAGTAGTCATTTCTGCACAGGTTGCTAAGAACATCTGGAATAATGTCAGATGCCTTCTTCCTGAGAGAAGCAGAGCTGGTCTCAATGAGAGGCTTCGCTAGAGTATGCAAGATTATGGCTTGACAGAGCTTCTAGAAGGGGCACTGACGGATGCTAGGCCCTGTTTTTTTCCCCCATAAAGAAAGACTGGTAGGAATGAATTAGGTAAATGACATGGAGGAAGGACAAGGGTAAAGAAACAAACGGATACCATGAAAGGAGTCAATATTTCTGACCAGGCATACATCTGTCTGTAGAAGAAGACCAAGGGGAGTGAAAGATGCAAAAAAGTAAAGAAGAAATAAAACTGATTGCATGATGACTTGTATTATAGTATATAAAATAAAACGTATCACATTTTGCTCAAGATGTTAAGAAAATACATCTGTGCCAATATGTGCTATAAAATACAATAATAAAAACTTTTGACAGAAAAGAAAAGACTTTTCCTTCTTTTGTTCTGCACATGCTTTGTCCTACATTTCTTCTAAGTATGCATCCTCTTTCAGGTGTTGCAATGTTTTCTTTGTTTGCCAGATATGCCTATTTGGCACAAGTTCCTCTTGAGGAATGCCATGGTATCAGTGGCTCATACATGTACCTTACTCAGAGTCCCGTAGTGTTTAAGTAGATAACAAGAGAGTCAGACTGTGCCTCATCCATAGCATTTAACCTTCACTGTCTGTGCTGTACTTCTGTATAGACTAGACAGCAGCAACAGATACTGCTGAAAGTGAAGGAAGTACCTTAAAGTGCGGATGCTAAATATAGTTTCTGGTATGCTTTTCCATTAAGTGCATGATTCACAAAGTAGGTGAACAAATTCCACAGATAACATTACTTTCCTCAAAATAAACACATATATTATTTGAAATATCTGTGTAGTCACTGATTCATGGTTTAGCAGGGGTTGGGAGGGTGGCCTAATAGTTAAGGTGTTTGCCTTGCAAGCACAAGGTGCAGGGTTTGAGTCTCACAAGGGATAATTGGCTAAGCTTAGAATGGCTCGCAAAGGCAGTTAGCTTAGTACTAACCTATGATGAGCACATTTTAATGTTCTATCAATCGCTGGTCTGATTTGAAGTATTACTGTTAATTTTCTAATGTTTGTGAATCTGAAAGTATAACATGAATAGTCCAGAGTTTGTTCATCTAAGCATTTAATTAAGTTATTCATGCAGAGGCATGCTACTCTTAATCTTCCTAGGTGACCATTTTTCACGAGACCAAAAAGCAAATATTTCAGTAAGATGAACAAGAAATTAAAATGTTTGGCATTCTATATTGTGAGAATTATATTGTATAAAATAATGCAAGTAAGGTATAAAATAAAGTAAAGCAATATCATAGTGATAGAATTAAGGTATACAACAAGTAAATATGACACCAAAGCTAATATGTTAGCAAAACATGAGGAACAAAAGAGCAACGTTGTCATTACAATAGTAAATATTGGAAGAATAAATGATCAGTAAAATTAAGTTGCCATTTATGACGGCAACAACAAGAATTCAAATGATTCAGTATTCACAGTGGGAAATTACTTTTTTAGTCACCAGAAATGTCACATGCTTGCTACCTGAATTAGTTAGCCTGGGGAAGCTCAGATTTGTTTCGTTTGTAGAAGAAGGCAGAATGAGATATTCAAACTAAAAATAAACACAACACAATGGTCCAGTTTCCCAAAGAATTGCTGTCAGTCTAAGTCTACCCTGATTCCAAAATACCTGTTCTCAGTGTAAGTGACATACTTTGGTGTAAGGCCTATGTATAAACAGAATTACTATGGCGACCAGGTTCCAAAACACCTGCTCTCAGTGTGAGTGGTCACTTACACTGAGAGTACGTATTTTTGAAATGGGGGCCAATGTATAATTTTAATATTAAAGTTTTTGGTTTGCAACCACATCATATAATTTAAAGTTCATACTCACTTAGATGTCACTTAGTAGCTATTGTACTATTTTAAATACTGTATGTAATAATCACTTGTGCTGTGGAAAATATTAATTTACCCACTATTTTTTTACATTAATTGTTCAATTCCCACTTCATTCTTTTCGCTGTTATAGGAGAGTCAAAGTTCAGAAGAAATACACCGACATACAGACACTCACACACACACACATGCATACCTCTCAACATCTTAGCACAAGAAGTCTGGAGAAAACCAGAAATAATGGGGGGACAAATGCCAAAAGTATGGACAGATTTTAAATGTTGCTCCTATAGACTTAGAAAGTTGATTGAATAATATGTTTTGTGTTAGCAGGCATTTTCTGAAAGATATGAAATCTAAAACTCAAATGTATGTCATTATTTAGTGACTTCAGTATTCAGTGATTTGCCAGAAAACCACAAATTTTATGAGCAATAGATGAAAAATATGAGGCAAATAATCTGGGCATTCTGAGACAAGTACACTCACACACACATACATACCTACCTATGATCTGTTTAAAGGATTTACCATTTTAGATATCATTATATTTTTGAGACAGGGGAAGAAATGTACACCCCAGCAGTATGTCAAGAACATGCAGATATTACAGAAAGGAGACATCAGCTAGAAAATGAACTACAGAACCAAACACTGTCAGGCAACAATGCTAACTGCATTTTAAAGGAATATGTTTTACTTTGGGTGTTGTATTTCTTTTATTTACCAACTGCCTAATACAAACTTCATTCTCTTCCCCAGTCTGTTTTGATTTATCTGTAAAAATATATTGGCAGAAATGGTTGTATTTAAAATAAGCTTTAGTCTGTCTCATGGTTTGGCTTGGATACACAGCAGTGATATATGATACCTTTCTATATAGAAGTATGCTTGCTCTAGGATTCAGATAAATGGATTTATTTCTACATCTCTTGTGAAGAGGAGATTCTGAAAAAAAGAAGCGTTTTGTATAAATGTCTGAAGCTTTCAGTAGTCAAATATCTGACAGTCAGATGAACTGATCTCACTTAACACTGCTTCTTCTTGCAAATCTTTCCTTTACAAAACCAGATTTATTAGTAGTAAATGCAAAAGGTAATTTTAAAAGTGGTTATGATGTTAAGCAGGATCTGTTGTAAGGCACTAAAGTACTTGACGACTTGCAAAAAATGCTGTGTCAGTCCTGATGTTAAAAACTGATTGCTCCAAGTATAGGCCCAGCACTCACTTATTTTATTATGTGCATTTTTAAGATTTATTATGAAGCACAGATTTTATTTTGCTATGCCTTCCTTTCTAATGGATGTAAGACTTACTACAAGCTTTACCTGCCTTTTTTATCAGGAAAGTAAAAGGAACAGTAAAGTCATGTGTGCAATCATCAGATAAGTTCTGTAGCCTTGTTGCTACTGCCTATAGAATTTATACAGAGGGTAGCAGTGTTTCACATGTAACACAATGAATACACTTATTCTTAGCTCCTGTACCCCTCTGTATGACTGCCTTTAAGTTGACTGTTTCTTTTGTATAACTTCCTTCCTCCCTTGCAAAAGGTTAATTTCACACATCATGTTGTTTGATGTATTCTGTTATGGGCTTTCTACTGCAAAAGGGGTAGAGGATAGTACTAGGGGCTGGCAGGATTCAATCCAGTTATTCAAAGACATATCCAAGTCCAGCTGTAGTTAAAGTACATCAGAATAAGGTCTTCTGAATGCTGTCCAGAGGAAACCAACTTAATCATCCAGGGTTTGCAGGAAAAGTCTTGCATTAGAATTACAAAACGGGCTGTCAGTTAGTCCAGAGTATTACAATTCTGAATTGTTAATGAGCTTCCTTCTAAACAAATAGTAAAGGACGTAATTTCTTTTAGCTCAGTTTGCCTACTGTGCAAATTTGAGCAAGTCACTTAACAAGACAGTACTCCTGGGTTGTTCCTGAAAAGGGAACTTATGTTCAGTGGCCTTATCTGATTAACAAATGCATAAAAAAAAGAGATCTCCGTGCATAATGTCCTGAATATAACAAGAAAGTATGTGACAGTGCATGCATAAATACATATTTGTATGCTAGATGAAACATAAGAGTAGAGAGCTTTGGTTTACTGGATGGAAACAATGGTATGTTAGGAAAGAAAATGAAACTACTGTAGAATAGATAATAAGACAATTAAGGAAGACATTACTTTATGGAGAAACTGGTAGAAAAGTGAAACTGTTTAAAAGAATACTTCCTCAGTGTGAAACTGTACAGGAGTTTGCTCATGGGTAGACGTATTTACATGGCTCTCAAGAAATAGAAAAAAAAAAGCAAAAGTAATGAGAGTAAAAGACCAAAAATAAGGGACGTTTTGTAAATGTTATGCTAGATTATTTAAAGAGTTAATAGAACAACATGCTTTGTATCTACACACATTTTTTGAATAACTGGAACTATAAATCTCCAATGTCTGGCATTATTGCCTGAGTGTGATCCTCACTGATTTAGTAGAAATTGAAATATTTTATAAGGCAAAGGGGAAAAATATGAGGCAAAATTAGAGACATTCTGCAAAATCGGGGACAATGAGAGGTGTGCATACATAAGGGAAAATAGCATGAAGCAATAATTGGTTGGGGCATGAGAATGCATAAGACTAAAAGTTTCAACCCAGTGAGCTTTCAGTGCATAAAAGTAAGTAGACAGTCTGGAAAGAAGGGCAATTTTCCACTGATGATATGTTGTTTCTTAGTCTGTTTAATCAGTGTTTATGTATCATATTTTGTTTATGAGGAATAATGACTCTGAAAATTAAAAGATAGAACTCTTCTGTGTCTAAATTCCACTATTGCATCCTACTAATATGTAACATGTCAAATATAATGAGATTGTCTGTTTTAACCGTAAGCTATGAATGTCGGTGTTACATCACAGAAGTAGTACCATCATTCTTAAATTAGTAGAATTAGTATATCTCAATTACACATACAGATGTGCATAATAAAATCATACAATAATGGAGTCAATAGGCTTATACCTGGTTTGTTGACAACACTTTTATTTTTAGATAAAAAATATAGCACTCCGTAAGACAAACGCCTCACTGCTCGAAATAACTAAGATAAATATTCCAAATACAAAAAATAGCAGCGAGGCAACCAGGCAGCTCAAATCCGTTATTCACCATAAAAAGTTTATTGGATACATAAAATTGGTAAGCGCTTTCACTAGATAGCTTCCTCAGGTCTGAGGAAGCTATCTAGTGAAAGCGCTTACCGATTTTATATATCCAATAAACTTTTTATGGTGAATAACGGTTTTGAGCTGCCTGGTTGCCTCGCTGCTATTTTTGTATTTGAAAATTTTATTTTTAGGTTCATATGCTACACCCTGGGCACAGTTTTATTCTAGTATAACACCTGTGCTGTCATGCACTACTGCAGTAGGGTTATACCCATACAAAATAGCTGACTCGTCCATAATATATCAATGATGCATCAAGAACATGTTATAATAACATATTTCACCTCTGAATTATTTTTGTTTGTATTCTGCATCCGTCCATCCATCATTAAATACTTGCACGTGCATCGGTATTCAGTATCATATACTTGTGTTATAACCTGTCCTCTTTTTTTTTCATTGCAGAATAAAGTACTGAATGTTGATGGTGTTAAAGTGAAGCTACAGGTAAGAAGATTATTATATACTTTTCATTGCAGTAGCATGTGTTTTATCATTGTGTACTGACATTGTACCACATTAAAAGGTAAAATGAGTAAAACCTGTGAATTAATAAGGCATGTAATGAAGGGAAGCATCAAATGCAAAAAACATGCATATTCATGCATGTACACAGGCACATATACAGAAGCACAAAAACTCGTCCTTATATGGAGAATACATACCTTGTAAAAAGTGAGTGAGTTTGTATTCATTTGGGGAAATATAAATGCATATTCAAACAGACCTACACATAGCCAAAATATACCATTCCAGACAGAAGTAGGTGGGTATGTATGTACTATAATATAAACAAAAAGACAAACAAACACATATATACACCTACACACACACACACACACACACACACACACACACACACACACACACACGTACGTACATGTGTATAAGTGTGTAGACGTATATCTGTATGAACCATTAATTGGTTCAACATTCAAAATAATGAACGGGTGTAATGCTGGCAGAAGAAATTGAATTGTCATATGGTCACAGACTGCTGGCATTAGTTTGGAGGATGTCAGAATACAGTAGGGAGTGGAAATTTGCCACTTTCCCACAGTTTTACAATTTTAAAATAAGTAAATATAGGTAGCAGAGGAAGGTGGGAGTGCAGTGGGGTTTACCCTTGTAAAAATAGTCTTTGTTTTAGATATTTTGAATTTCAACCTTGTAAGATTGATCTTTTGAAGTCTGACTTTTTTTTCTTTTTTGTTATGAATTTTAATAATATACATATATGTGTGTACACATACGCACTCACATACAGACACATACACATATAGATAGATAGCTTACTACCACAATCTTAAAGCCTACAATATTGAAACCCATAACCCTCAGACCATAATACTGAATGACCAAAATGCTCTCGAACTCCTGGACTTGCCCCCAACACTATATTAGCACCTCCTGCTTCTCCCTACTAGGGGGTTTAGGTATTCAAGATTTTTGGTATTGTGGTCTTCATCATTTTGGTTTTTTGAAGTTATGGTCTTAGGTTTATGGGTGTTACGATTGTGCGAGTCAAGACTGTGATAGTAATCCTATACTTATACAGATATGCATATATATGTATGTAACTATAGCTATAGATATACATATAGAGACATCGCAGTGTAGCAGTATGCAGGCATATCATTGTATCATCAATGGTAGAAGCAGTGAGTAGACATCACATAATGATGTTCTGTGTCCAGTAACAGGAGCAAAAATCTAGAAATGCTAGGAAAGTCTAGCACTTAGTGCATAGTATTAAGTCAATGAGCTGCTTGCTGTAGTCAGGTGTACATGGTTTGATTTCTTCAACCTCCACTTACCTGCTGTGCGATTATAAGCAAGTCTGTTGACTAATCAGTTCTCCTGGGTCACGCCTGGAAAAGATACAGTTGTATGCAGCGAACTTACCTCATTAAAATTTTTTAAAACAAAATTTTACAGGTGGGATTTAGACTGGGGAGCCCTAGACTATGAAGGATGTACTGGAAAAGAACTGCAAGGGTACACACACCTTTTGCTTATTATACCTTTTACCTACATATATACCTGCTACCACCATTCAGATAAATCATCCTCTGGTACTACTCAAAGATCAAACACGTAGAAAAAAAACTACCATAACGAATTGTATTTTTAAATGTATGCATATAACTGTATATATTACTGTACTTTCTTACTCAAATACATTATATTTTCTGTTTTGCTACTGTACACTCTAATATTGTACATTTTTGTAACTTCTCATCGCACTATGCTATAATATACTATTGTTTGCTCTATTAATTTGTACTCATCTCTGACTTTTGTATTTTTATCATATATGTGGAGCTTTTGCATTTTTTATAATTGTCATGTATGTGGAGCTTTTCTCCCCAGGTCTGTGCTGAAAACAAGCACCTGATTGCCCAGTCAGACCAACCAGGTAATCAAATATGAAATAAATAAATAAATAAATAAATAAATAGTACCCGTGCGTCTTGTAAGTAGATGTATGCTTTGGACAGGAGGAGGTAACTGGCATGGTGTTAGTAGTAGTGCTATGTGAGACAAATAATACAGGCATTGGTATTATGCAGAAGCAAGTGTCTCCGTCTCCCCATTTGCCAGGAGGCTGTATATGTCTAATGCCTAATGCCTTTGTAATAAATAGAAAGTTTAAATATGAAAGACTTACCCAATGGCTTGTTGTGTTACCCTATGTTAAATAGTGTGGGCCTTCTTTTTATGGAGTTAAAAAAAGATTGGCTAAGAAACAAATAGGTATAAAAGACATATCTATTGCTAAAAAATGATTCCTTTATTAATGAGCTTATACATTTTTATTTACTCCCATGGTGTTACATAAACAACAACATATACTGCATCATCAATATTTCCTTTATCCGTATAAGTATATATTATCAATGAGAGGTAAGTTGTCTGTCACAGTACAGTGTTCACACTAAAGACTTTTCCTCCATTTTAAACACATTTCTCAAGATAATTATGTTCTTGCTCCACAAGAAGAATTTGTGTTTTACTCGAAAAAGATAGTGCAAAGATTAGGAGTAATTATCTAGCCTTTGGTCATGGGTTCCCTATTGTCACAGTACAGTGTTCACACTAAAGACTTTGCTCCATTTTAAACACATTTCTCAAGATAATTATGTTCTTGCTCCACAAGAAGAATTTGTGTTTTACTCGAAAAAGATAGTGCAAAGATTAGGAGTAATTATCTAGCCTTTGGTCATGGGTTCCCTATTGTCCTCCTTCCTTTTAAGTAGGAAACAGCCATCAGAGGACAAGAGCCTGAATTATTAAACAACTAATGTAGAAAGTAGTAAAGAAAACACTTTTGCAAGATGATATAAAAGAATTCAACTACAGAGCTACCAGTCTCTTGAGGACCCTGCAGTAATTTCCATAACTGCTGATTCTGAAAAATGAGATGGATAGTTGTAATGACTTCCTGTAAGACTGTGAAGGTTGTAATGACTTCCTGTGAAGGTTGTAATGACTTCCTGTAAGACTGTGAAGGTTGTAATGACTTCCTGTGAAGGTTGTAATGACTTCCTGTAAGACTGTGAAGGTTGTAATGACTTCCTGTGAAGGTTGTAATGACTTCCTTTAAGACTGTGAAGGTTGTAATGACTTCCTGTGAAGGTTGTAATGACTTCCTGTAAAACTGTGAAGCTCACTGCTGATGCCTTACAGGCCTGAATGATAACCTCCCCGAGTTGACCCTTGCCCCGATAATGAGGAATGAATGGGACAACCGGCCATGGGGCTGATGATCATTACATAACAGGGTTAAACTATGGTAAAAAGAAAAAGTCTTCTGACCCACTGTTTCAGGTAGTAGCATTGTCAAATAAAATAAAAAAATGTAAATTGGGTCCATTATCAAGAAAACTGGCTTACCAGGAGATTGCTCAACCTTTTTTTTTTTAAGTGTTTCACAATACATTATTAGGAAGCTGTATATGCTTTCACAGCTTGTAGTATATCTTTTTTTCCACTTAGGACCTCCTAAATAACTTATCTGCCTTTCTTATACCTTGAAAACAGGTGAGTTTTCTGTACTCTGGATGATCACTTTCCTCAGAAAGAGTAAAAGGACCCAGCATACCCTTTCTTTACCCTCCTATATGGATAAACCTCTTCATCTTTAACCATTTCCTCTTACTATTTCTTTAGCTCTTTAGTCACCTTAACCATATCTGTTCTATTGGCAAGCCTTTCATCTTCAACTGCATCTTTACATCTTTAAGTACCTTAAACACACTCTGGTCCAACTGTTTTTTTTTTGCTGAATGCAAATATCTCTTCTTTTTACCCCACTTATCTATATCTCTTTGAAGTTAGCCACACTCATCTTGGAGCAACCTGCACTCATCTTTCTTTATGCTTACACAAGCCTTGTAAATAACCTATTATCTATTACATATATCATGCTGTGTTATTTCACTGCCTCATCCATAGTTTTCTTAGTATACAGTCTTTGCTTGTTTCCTTTCTTTCAGTTCTTTTCTGTCATGTGCCTACAGGTGTCAGGCAGCCTAGTCCCAAATGCAAATTTCAAATTCCTATCACAAGTTACAGCTGGTGGCATTTCTTGTCTCTTACTGTTGAGTTCTTAAACACAATGGACTTCAGTTTCTGGGACATTATGTCAGTGTTAGATGTCATCCACCAGGTAAATGACAGATACTTCACAGACATACTTAAGTTAAATATAACCTAGGAAGAGGCATTTACACACTCCTTATTTACCACAATACAGGATCTATAAATGCAGCCTAAAACGTCATACAATCTATCACGTGTTGGAACTGAAAATTGTAAAATGTTCAGCCAAAGAGAAGATGGCAGTGAGCATTTTAATAGATTAAACCATCTGAAAAACTGTAAGCATCCATCTTTCATCATCTACTAGATGTCATCTCAATTTCAAACTCCTGGCTTAGGGAAGTCTCTTTTGTTATTGCTCTAGTACTTCAACCATTTCATCTTTTTAGGAATGATTATAACATGTGCATTGGGAAGGTGACAATCTAATGGACATTGACAAGTGTTATCAACATGTAGAACAAAAAGGGACATTGTATAATACACATACAAGTTTATATGGACTATTTCTCCCTTCAAATACATGCTTATTTGAAGAAACTGTTTCAGATGTCCACCAGAGGACAATTAAACTAACTTTGTACTCACTGATGACACAAATCTCATTTACTTGAAGAAGGCTGTGTTGCCCTTGTTAGTCTCACAGAGTCGTATCACTTGTTACTGACTGTACCTGATTCAGTACAGTCAAAGGATAGATTATGACCAGTATTTGTCTGGGAGGTACAATAGAATGAATACTGCCCCTTTAAGAATCAGTGACTTTGTCTTATTCTATCCAGTAGAAATTCAGAAAAATAAGACCTCCTCCATCAGTAACCACATCTGTCCTAATCAGTGAAGAATTAGAAATTATTATCACTTCTCTAAATTAGAGACTGAACCTTAGCGCAGATGTCAAATGCCATATGTTCTGCTCTATCAGAGTTTGGTAGCATCCTGCATCCTGTCTATAATACAAGACAAAGTCTTCCCACACGCTGTTAGGCAGCGAAAGGGAAAAGAGCCACATCGGTGTCAAAGTATCCCTTTTTGAAATTAAGGAAAGTAACATAGCCTAGGTTACAGGATCATTTCATTCATTCACTCTGAGAGTTCATTAACTTGAGACAAGTTACATCTGATATAAACTAAGATAAAGTCTTACATCTTTCATCTAAGCAAAGCTACCTGTCCAGCCAGCATAAGAGATTCTGGAAGGATGTTAACAGCAGAAACCAAGTGATTTAGTATGCCTTCCATAAATTTATATTCTTTGTCTATTCTTCACAACTTCATGTAGCCAGTACCATGGAAATCAGTTTATTTCCTTAACTAAGTAACTGTAGTTCTTGCACCCACTGCTACACAATTCAACTCATATAAAAATATGTTTGGTTCAGTTCAGGTCTCCTAGGTTCTATCCTCTGGTTTGACCCATGGCATTTGTTTTCCTTTACAAAATCGTTATTCAGCAATCATCCAGGATAATATATGTATTATTTTTAAATGTATTATATTTCCATAGAAAGCATTTAGTTAAGGCAGAAGATGTTGGATTTAACAAATTTTATACTGTGTGCTACCCTGCCATGCTTACTATAATTTTTATCTTTCTCTCCTGTGCTGTCTCTAAATTTCTCATTCTTCCTGATCATTTAAAAGGTATTTTCCTATCATGCTATCACCAGAATTTATCACCTGTGTATTTGTTATGTCAAGAATGTGACATAAAATTCTACACTGAAAGTAAAACCAGCTATGTTCTCTTCCTCCGTAGGAAGACTCACTACAGTTTGGCATTATCCAGAAATATTGAACAATTTTGTAAAGTTCTGACTATTAGATTTCTGTGAGAGTTGTTTAAATCACTCTGGGTTTTGGTGACAATGATTATTAATATACAATATTTCTGAACTCATTTATTTGATAATCTGTCATTACAAAGCAGTTCTTTCTATCATCTCAGATATATCATGAATTCTGCGAAATACAGCTGTGAATGGCTAATGAGAATATTTATAAAACAAACTCTGTTACTTCAAATGTTCCATGATATCCCTGTACTGAAATTGTGTAAACTATTCGTGTGCATAATCTGTAAACTGTAGATAGAAAAACTGCTGTCAATGAAACTGCACTTCACTGTAAACATAATCAGCTGACTGAAAATTGTAATACTAAAAATTATATTGTATTAACCCTGTTGTCTCCAAATTTATTGTAATTATTCTGTTTGGAAACTAATGAATTAAACAGTTGTACCATCTTCTGTCCCGGATCATGACTGAAAAGGATTATAGGACCTGTCAACCTGTCCATCTATATAGTCATGATTAATTATTTAATTAAGAACTCAATCTCTAAACTCATGGTTGAGAAACAGTTGCATCAAATTCAGGACATTAATTTTACTCACTGCTTATACTTCAGGAAGATTTTATAGCAGGTCCATTAATATGTAAATTTAATCTTTGTATTCCCCATAAGGTACCCACCACCTGTAAGCATGCTGCATCTTCCTTTGCTAATGGATCCTAGAACTATTGACTGAAAATATTCTACTTTGGAAATTTTTCTGGAAAAAAATAAACTATCAAAGATCAAATTATGTAGGGTGTAGAGGGATAAACCCTGATTATATCCCAGCCACCTCGGGTTCAATTAGTGGCTTGGAGGGCATGATGGAGAGACAGGGAAGGGATGGGTTTGCCCATGCAAGGTGGCAGGGCACTCACTGATACATTTTCCCCAAGGGGAGGAGTGGTACAAAGAGGGGGGTTGCCCTTATAGTGCTGTATATCTTTACATGATACCATTCTCTGATAATCTGAGCTGTGTGTATTTTATATTTATGTATTTGGAGCAACATATCTTTGTATGATGCAACACTGTACATCTGAAGTATTTGTTTTATGTATAAACTTTGTATTTGCCTATTTGGAGTATGTGTGGCTGAAAAGGGTCATCAGACTAGTCCACCTATCCAGGTAAATAAATAAATATAACAGACTGATATGTGGCAGTGATTCTACCATAACTCTTTCAAATGCATTCCCTAGTTGTGATGTCAGAACACTTTGTACCACTATTTTTATATTCTGAAATTTAAAAAAAACTGCTGAAAATGAGCTCATGTAGTGTATTGGAAATCAGATAGAAGTAATTCATTATTCATCTCTGACTTGTTGTATAAACACGTGAGAATAATATTCTGGAATATTTATCCCTGCTTTTCTGTGGACTCTGTTGTCTTTTCTTTGGCTACTTTGTCCTGCTCTGTTCCATTCTTCTGAATTTTGCACCTCTTAAAGGGACCTGAATGTTTAATTTTACATTTTTTATAGCTATTCAGGGTGTGTTGTTTCAGAGAACAATACTGCTATACCAGTTAGCACAGACCTCTTTGCAAAGAAAATAATCCATTAATTTTATGTTAAATTGGAGACTGAAATTTGATTTGCTGCATTTCATTTTTTTTTTCGTATTTGTGATACTGACTTAAATGTGAGGTGTTGTTTTATTTCTTCTTAGATTGCCTCACAACTTCACAAAAAATTGTTGATTCAGATTCCATATTATTTTTTTTCTTGAGATATCTAATTGAGCCTAAGAGCAATTTTCATAGTCCCAGTTTCTCACTTACCTAGCATTTATTCACAAAGAGTACTGCTACATTATATGCAGATTCAGTAAGTGCAGGTTATTTGCCCTAAGTCAATAGGAAAACATTTTAAGAATCATGCCAACTTACGTCAAAAGCCTAACATAGCTAAAGTTAATAATTAAGTATGTGTGAAAGACTACGTGAAATGCTTAAGCTTTGTATGAGATGGTTGATAATCAGACATTGAAGACAAATATGGCTATGCACAGTCACACTTGAAAGACTTAAGGCAAGTGGTGGGCAGTGCAGCTTTTATTATTTATATTTAAAAACATAGGAGTTTAATATGTTTTATATAGGGGTATCCTTATGTGGACACCCTGATTGGTTTCTCAAAAGAATGGAAGGAAAGAGGTCTGTAAGACTGAAAAAAGGAATGTATAACACAACGGGAACACAGAAAGAAAACATGAAGAACACTATGCTGGAGGAGATGGGAGATGAGGGGGGTACTATGGGCCAGATTCCAAAAGAGCTGCACTCAGTGTAAGTCTGCTCTGATTCCAAAAGACCTGCTGTCAGTGTAAGTGACTTACTTCAGCATAAGGCCTCTCTATAAACGGGTTTACACGAGGGGCCAGATTCCAAAAGACCTGCTCTGAGCCTGCACTCAGTGTAAGTGGTCACTAACACTGAGAGCAAAGGTCAGATTCCATAAAGCCTACACTAAGTGTACACCAAATATACGCTAAGTGTAGACAATATGTATTCAAGAGCATCCCTACCACATTTTTGTGCTTTCTAGTCATTCAGAAAGATTACACTATGTGTACATGTAGTCTACACTTTGTGGTAACATTTATGAATCCTTGTCAATATTTAAAACTGCAAGAAAATTAGTAGGAAAACTAAAATATGGAGGAAGAAGTTGTGAGTTTTGCCTGTGTCAGCTGTTCACTCAGAACAGTGTACACTTAGTGCAGGCATTATTGAATCCCAGGGCAAGTCTTTTGGAATCGGGCAGTATGTTTTTGTTAGGATAAAGCCCACTATTTTTTTCATTTTTTTATATAAGAGGGTAGTATGTGTGGGTTTTTTTCAAGTCAGTCTTCATTAAACAAAACATATTTACTGTTACAGATAGATGCAGTACATATACTTTGTGACAATAATGTGTGCTTTGATAATTTTCTGCTTAAGAAGTGTAAGCATATAAAAGGACTGTATAGAAATGTGTACAGAAGTAATACAACTGGTCATCTCTCAGTAAACTATGGCTAGTTATTCACTTGACATTATAACCTCCATCTTCCTCCCTCAACTGCCACTCTGGTTATGGTCTAGTGCCTGACTGAGTTCAGCCATCTTGTACATGCAACTAATATTGTGGAAGAAATTAATGTCTTATACAATTATGATACTAATAAGCATTTTCTGGTTGACATAAAATCCTTTCTTTACATAAACATTTATATAGATGGAAAAAAATTGGAAGTGTATACATGAAGATGTACATCTGTATTTTACACACATGTAAGCATAATTACATATATTCCTTTACTCATAAATAATCATTTGTATTTATATACAAAAGTATGTCATCACATACTGTAAATATTCCCTACTTGTATACAGATGCAGTTCTACATATAGATATGCTTTTGCTTTATTATACATTATAATTACATATAGATACAATTTTGCAGTTATACATATTTCTTGTAGCATCTACCTTCATGCAACTGTTTTATACCTCATTTTTAATCCTATATTTGATATGAGTAAAAATAAAGAAATAAAGACTTACTATACAACTCTGGCCTTCTTACTGTCACCTGATCTGCCCACTCATCCAGCTTGTTGGACCTATGCTTCTGTAGGTCATTGCACCTGTGCTGGCATGGGGGGCCAGAATAGGTGATCTCTTTCAACATTGACAGGTGCTCACTCAACACCTGATAGATGTCTGTTTTCTTCCAGTCTGACCCCTTTATTCAGTCCTGGATCTTATTCAGGTATCAAAAACTCAAAAGGTAGAGCATATCTTTGGTCTTTTTGTCAGACCAGCTCAGAGCATGACTTTGTGCCTTCACAGGTGCTGCCATCATAATATGTGTCAGTACCAGAATGAAGAGTTTAGAACCACAGGCATTAGACTTGGTATTGTTATTATTATCAGGTTTGGTTTTGTCAAAATGCTTTGTCACCTACAGATTTTTTTAAAGAAATACATGCACATTTCATTTACATGGAGGATGAAATCAGTAGTTTTTATCTTACTTTTACCTCCTACTACTGCTGTACCTTGCTGTGGCTACCTTTTTAAGTATTACACCTGAATGTCACAAAGGAATAATTACTTTGTACAGTCCTTCTACAACATATCATCAGGGGTTTTTGTTTGTTTATTTATATCTGCAGAAATAATTATTCCTGTATGCGTCAATATCAACATTTAGTAAGTGATTTGATTATCCCTAGTGCATTTATGAGAATGTGAGGTTGCATTCATGACTACCCAAGTCCTAGTTACATGGATAAGTAGCCTTACACAGTTGTTTACTACTATGATTGATTGAGATACATATAAAAATACATAATTTGCAAACAAAATACATAAATGACCCAGACTTAAAGAGAATAAATTTAACACTGCCATATTAAATTGCAGTTACTTGGATCACTTTTTAAAAGTAAGCAACAAATAATAAAAATATTGCAAATTCATATGAAACAGTTCAAAACAATGTTGGATTACTGAGTTTACTTGAATAAATTTTTGCTTTACTGATATGATGGGCAGATTAGAATAAGTAAATGCTATAAAACTGTATTTTGTAAATTGAAATTAGTTACAGCAGAAACGTAAATGCATAACAATCATGGAGAAATAAAACATTATTTTGCTGTCATTTAGTGATTGTGCACACATAACAGAAATGCAATGATGTAACTACAAAGTACTGAAATGTCAACGTTGTGTTGTAGGCACAACATAGTTGTGTCTTTAATGGGAGATTTCTGAGTGTCACTGCTGAATGAAAATTACAAGATTATGAATACAAGAAAGTGGTAGAGGAGGGATGGATCTGTTTATAAAATGCTTGCCTTGTTATTTTGAATGTATTCATGAGGTGCAAATTAGTTCAGCAAAACCAAGACAATGCATGTGTATGTAGTTATGGGTTTTGCGTTACCTACCTATATATTTTTTTTTTTGTGATGATGGCAGGCGTGCTTTGATAGTTGTATTGTTTGACTGATGATTATGATATGATTGTAGCATATTGTTTTAGGTCCAGTAATAATGCAAAATCAGGTATTGTCAGAAAAAAGATAACATTAGTCATGAGGAAAACTGCATCCTTATGGCAGCTCTTAGGACATTTGACAAATGTCTTTTTGGAAAAGGGGAACCCAAATAGTCTGAAAGGACAAAGGCCTTGAATCAAGTGGTTGTGAATATTAACAACACTGTCAGTAGAATGAACCATACAATAACACAGATCAAGAAGAGGGCAAATAATATGGTAGGACATGCTAGAGCCAAGGCACTGCAGAATGCAATTGCCTGCCCCATTTCTGGGGAGGGGCTCCAACACTTGCCCCTTTAACCCCACTCTATTTGAGGAGATGACTGTGACAAAAAATTATGTGGCTGGTATAATCAGAAGTGGTGCAGACACTGGCTATTACCAACATCTGACAAAGAGCAAAGTAAATGTCCAGGTACCACAATCATGAAGTAAATAATCCACTTTATTATAGAAATCAACAAGACTTCATCAGATACTCCTTCCATGTGTAATTAATCTTCTATATAAAACACAATTGTCATTAATTAAAATTTTAAAGAAACAGTATCAAAATATCACTTCATTTCATCCTAAAAATGTTAAATAAAACATAAAATGCACTTTAATTATAAAAAATTATTTGTGTAAATGAATGTATGAAGAATATGTCATGTTCATATCAAATAAAAAACTAATAAAAAACTTTTCCTAAAATGTTGTAGATGTTAAATACTATTTTAAACATATTTTAAACGTAATAACCATAATAGTAAACATCTATATGCCCTGCTAAAATTCACACCAAAGATGCCTTCTGTGCTAGGACCAGTTTTACAGAGATGTATTCATTCAATCCAGGGGGTAAATTGGATTTCAACCTAAGTTGCCATTTCAATTCTTTGTTAAGCAACATGTTCCTTACATCAGTAATTTCTAACTGTATCTATAATGCCAAATTTATATCCACTGAAGGACCCACATTGAATGGAGTGTTTATACAAAACACTAGTCTCTTTTTTATTTTTGACATCATAGCAGTGTTCATACATCCTATACTTAAATGTCCTCTCCATTTGGGCATCCATTACATATGGCCAAATACACCAGCATCTTTGTATTATAATTACCTTTACAAAATTTTACCCTCCTACCAAGCCCATTTTCCAACTGTACATAATTCTCAACTGTAGCCTTTCCATCGTAATTCCCTTGAGGTATACAAGACTCAAATATTCTTTTAAAATTAGTACCTGTCCTGAAAGAAAACGTAGGTGCTTGACCAATAGTTTCAAACAATTCCTTATTGGCTTTTAACATACTCCAATTGTCCCTAATTGTTTTCATGAAATGTTCAGAGAAAATACTCTATAGCACATGCCTTTTCATATTTGTTTCCAATTAAAGTTTTTGTGTTGAACATACAATCTCTATTGACCTTATTATTCTTGTCCTTATCTAACATAGGCCTTCCTAGAAGTGGTCTGTATTTTTGACCCCAACCCCTATACACTTCTCCCAATATCACATCAACAAAGTGTTTCTAAAAACATGAATTTCAATTTCCTAAATTCAATTTTAGATCTTCATATTCTGACGTCATACGAGCTATGCGTACTGCTTGTCCTTTCACTAAGCTTCTTTTCATAAATATGGGGTGATTACTGGAAAAATGTAGATAGCTGTTGCACCAAGTAGTTTTCCTATATATCTTGGACTTAAACCCATTCCTGGTTTGAATTATAGTGGTGTCCAAATAATTAATGGATGTCTTATTCCATTAATGTAATGAACAAAGTTCTTCACACTATCTTCATCTCCTTCCCATAATACAAAAATGTCATCCAGAAATCGAACATAGAGATGAATATTTTTCATAAAATCACTTTGAAATACAAATCTATTCTCCCATTCCAACAGAACTAAGTATATATAATTATTGTCCAACACTGCCTCCATTAACTCCAAAATAAGCTGAATTTTGTCATAGGGCGAAGATGATAATTTATACACACTATCACTGAAAGATTTGTACCCCTCAACTCTGGGTATACTAGTAAATAGATCAGTAACATCAATAGTAAGAAAATTCAAATTTTCCTGCCATACCTCCTGAGCCAATTTACTCAATAATTAGATGATTGGTGTTTATAACTATTTCTTTCAACAAAAAAAATGTTTTTTTTAGAGCCCTTAGCCGACACAATAAAAATGGAGGTTTTTTATTTTTTTTTTTGTGTGTAGGTAGTCAAAAGATAATAAATGGAACTGGATATCTTTGTTTTAAAAAATAGAAAGTCTTATTACTAATTCTATTTTCTAGCAAATATTCTTCTAACAAATTATCTTGTCCATAAATTCCTTCTTTTTTTTTATATTATGACACCCATATGCCCTTATATAATTCTTCATACTTGTTTTTCAAAAGTCATAAGAACAGGGTAGTACTACACCTAGTAGGACTACTTTCTCTTTCTCTTTCTTCATTATTTTGATAACCAAAAACCAAATTAAGCTTCTTCTAATAAAATTAACTAAACTGAGATCAACTAAGGCATGAGCAATATCTACTCTAAGAGAAGAAAATTTAAACCCCTTAGACAAAAGAAAAAAATTCCTCTCCTCTCAGGGTTGTGCCAGTATAATTGTAAATTTTAAAACCGTTATGTTCATGCTGATCCTAATCCATGTTGTACCTGTTTTGTTGGCCAATCTCTCCGACCTTCTTGGAACATATAAAAGTTCATCCAACCAGCCCTCTATCTAACATTTCTGGTCCTCCTATCCTACTGAATACTGAAATTTCTTCCCCTTTCTCTCCATAAAGCAAGCTGTTCCCATTTTGTTTATTGTTGTATTCCTTACTAGGCCCTGATATACCTTTTTCTAGTTGCATATTGCTGTTTTTTTATCTCTTGATTTTTTTTTTTTTTCAAAAAATATGGTCAACCCTTTTTGTTCCTCTCAAAAGCACTTCTTTAATGTTGTCAAAAAAGTTCTACCTCTTTTCTTTAACAATTCAATTGCAACATCAAAAAGCATCAAATTCGTTAATAACATCCTGTTAAAATCCTAAGGCCTTGTGGAACAATTTTTAAATCACAGCAACATTGCAAATAACCCAGTCTTTTTCAAAGTTAAATATCATGTCCTTTAAAAGTGGGCGAGTGTCAATTCCTGCTACCTTCCGTTCTAACAGGAGAAGAAACAGTACAGTACCTTGGTGCCTGAGTTGGGCTTGTTCCTCTCTCTCACCTCAGTCACAGTAGTACCCCTCCTAAACGCCATTTCTTTGTTCTTGTTTTTATTTTTATTTTGGAAATCAAGTTTGGATGCACCACACTGCGACATCTGCTCAGGAAAGTTATTTTTAAAATAGTAATGTATATTTATATACAGAACTGAATGCTGATATAGGATGATTGCTGTTAACACATGACAATTACTGTTAACAGCTGACCCCCCCCATCAACTTCTGCACATAATGACAATGAAGGCAGAGTGCCTGAAATGTCCTCCAAACCTCCTTACTCAGCATACAGTAGTGTATGCTTCTTCTTTATTGGTAATGCTTACAGTTCATTTCTTATGGGGTCAACAGCAAAAACAAACAGTTCCACTATACTAATAAATATGGATTATATCAGCAGCAGAATGGCTGTTGAAGATGATGATGAGGATAACATCGCAGGCAGCTTGAGGAAAGTTGCATGTAGTACCCAAGTTTAATGCAGGATCTCACACTCCACAACATATTAGTAACTTTTCAGGAAGTGACAGTGCATTCAAAAGTCAAGCACAAGCTGACATTACACTCACGCCTATACAGGAAGAAAATTCATATTCCTCTACACCAGTATCTCCAAACCCAGACAAACACTTTTGGGATGATGAAAGAAATTCTGAGGTAACAATGTTCATAGTGACACCTTTGCAAAGGACATCAGACACAGGAATGTGCCACAGTTGCCCCAGGAAGCATGTAAAGCAGTGGCTGGCCAGCAGAAAATGTTGTCAATGCTCAGAGCACTGCCACAGAGAGTTAGCTGGAAGTAGTCAGAATTCTCCAAGGTATATGTGAGGATGTCCAGCACTACATGGAAATGGTAGAAAGTAGGGATAATGTCACGAATACACTTAATCACAGTATGGTGGCACATCAAGCATCCATGGTGCCTCCACTTGTGCACTAGTTAAGACTTACCAGACTCAAGTAAGAGTCAGTCTGGGAAAGAGAAGAGGACGGGCTACTGTCCAGACATAGGGGGGGCAGATCATGTGAGACTACAAATACTCATCAAGAAAGAAATGTAATTAATAGTTTGAACAAGTACAAAAGAAGCTCTCATTCAAGGTTCTGATCTCAGTCCCACAACACTGTCACATCAGTGTCTGCAGTATTACCTACATCAAGCAGGTCACAACATTGGACCACCTCACCATCAAGCTCTCATAACATCCCCTGTTCAAAAGCACTTGCACCATTACCTTGCCCATTTTTAGGAGAGGAGTATGACACATATGACATTGACCTACGGTGATTCATGTGTGACTTTCCTATTAAATACATTTTGACCTTCACCCACATGTCCACGTTATCTCAAAGGGAAATAAAAGTATTTAGAAAAGAGGGAGACTTTAAAGCCGTTTTTAAATGAATGCATTTCATTCATATAATGGTATTGCTTAAAACTTCATAGAACTGTGTAAAGAAAGCTATATAAAGCAGTGATCAATGCTTAATGCATCATCATATTGACAGTTGAAAATTACCTATAACTTAGAAGAAGTAATACTCAAGTATTCAGGGAAACACTCATAAGAAAGTTAAAGATTACAATGAGTATCCTGCCATGTAAACAAACACTGATGCCACTTCACCTCACCACTGCACAGATAATGATGTTTTTTTGTCTCTGAGGCCTCAAATTAATTGTGTATGACTACATAAAATAATCTGGCCTGTAGTTCTGGACTACAGACCTCCTCTTTACCTGCACAGCTGTTTGTCATGCACAAGCCTGATGCATAGGAGTACATTACTACTGCTGCTGGCTTGTTACCATTAGTCATAGGAGGACTGGAACAAGGAGCTGCAATAACAGCAAGGGTCACTTCACCAAGAGACTGAAGGATGACCATGTTGTGCAGAATGCAACATGCACTGATTTTTTTGCATACAGTAGCTGGGTCATACTGAAGGTCACCCACAGACTCAATCAGGCACCCAAAACAACTCTTCAATAGGAAAGATCCTCTAAATGACAATACATGTCTGAGATAGGGCTGTTTTGTAAATGTCTTCAGCAGCTCCACTCATATTTCTCACTTGTGTCAAGAGCTATTGCTCCTGTGGATGTCTAGCATCATGTGAAAGAAGAAAAAGAGAGAGAAAAGTGGGGGGACGAAACAACATAAAAAAGTGGTTTAGAATTCAGCAATACATTTTACCAGGAATATATTTTTACACTTACCAACAAGATGACCACTGGGCATCCTACGATGTACAAAAAGGCAGTAGAGTGAGCTAGTGCGCCAGATATGGGAATCCTGTGCATTGTAGGATGTTGGGCAGAGGTGTTGGTGATGCACCCCTTCATAGATCATGCATTACCTATCAATTGATGGAAGCCATTCCTACTACAGTACTGCTTCCCCTGTGTACTAGATGGAGCCCTAATTTAAATATGGGTGCAGTGCATTGCACTGGGTACCTCAGGCAAAGGTGCCACTCCAGAAAAGATAAGCATAGTCTGGGCTTGTTATTAAGGTGATACCAGGAAACAGATGTACTGATCCACATATGCCAAGAGTACATCCAGAAACTGCCAAGGTATCCTCGAGGCAGAAGCCTGGGACACACCCAATGTGTCTGTCTCTGGAAGATCCCTGTAGCAAGTACAGGGAGGGCTATACGTACCTTTGTGTCCACTGGGACAAGAGGCCCACACATACCCCAAGTGCCCCTTTGGAAGCCATACATGTTCACTAAGAGCTTTACAATATCCCTGTCCACTCTGAACCTATCAAGTATCTCCTGACTGTTAAAATTATAGTGAGTTGTTCCCTGTTCTATCTCCACTGTCTTGACCACTTAGCCAAGACCAGCCACTCATACTGGGATATAGTAAGGCTAGCACAAATTGACAGCATCATAACAGATTGCAAAGCAGCTAAAAAAAAGGTATGACTGCCTTTTTAACAAATCTGCAGACAAGGCAGAAACATGTGAAATTCTGAATATGAATCACAGATAGGCAGGAGAAGACCACATTGGCATATGCCACTTTACTTCCTTTCTCATCTGCATTTCATTATGACTTCATTTGCTTATGCATATTCCTTACCATTACATGTTAGCATAACTTAACTCTATAAATCATGCCTTTGCTGCAGAAATGTGAGGACAGTGCAGATAGCTGTTACATGTTTGGATAATGACTATGAACCCCACCCTAAGTTTGCATCGTAAGGTTTTAACTCCTTTTTGTAGCTTACAACAAAAAAAGTATATCAGGGCAAGTGCTTGCAAACTGCAAGAACCAAATAACAAACCAGCTAGCACTGAAGGAAGGCTTGACAACAACACTCAAGTTGAAAGCAGGCTTTATTAAGCAAATTCAGAAACATTCAACTTGAGTGTTGTTGTCAAGCCTTCCTTCAGTGCTAGCTGGTTTGTTATTTTGTTCCTTGTTTGTAGTTTGCTACGGTCAAGGAGTAAATATTACAAAATATTTTATTTCACTGTAGAAAATAAATAATCTCTGCCTTGTGGCAGTTGCTTGGCAGATCAATCTTCAGCTCTGTAAAGGTTAAAGTTGGTATCAGAAAAAAATGAATGGATGAGCTCACATGTAATGCTTAAACACATTCAATGGCAATTTAGTGGAAGTGGGGACCATTTGATATGCTGCAGTGCTATGTACTTTGCTGTGTGAGCAACTCAGGACAATAAAACTAAAATGACAATATCTTATTTAACCCCTGATTAAAGAGTATATATGCAAATGTGATGTGTATATGTATGTCTGCATTTGTATGTGTATGTAAGTACACACACACACACACAAACACACACTGGCTATAGAGATGCAGTGAAAAAACATAAAAGATATTGAGTACTGCATATTTTGGTATTTTGAACAGTGTATTATATTGAAGGAAATGAATTACTCATATTTTTGTACTCTGGTCAAACTATGTTCATTCACTGACACCACAGAACAAGATTAACAGCAGAAACATCCTTCTCATGCAAGGAAACAATCAACATGAATTTGTGTTTTAATAAGCTTTTTCAGACTTTTATCCAGAGGTATTGGCTTAAGGGTAGTGAAGTTTTGTTAGATTTTTCTCCCTTCAGAGAAGACATTGTTCATTATTTCAGCAAAGAAAGAAAAATGAGGAGGAACTTCTCTAGAATGTAAATTATTGATTTTTGTGGGGTCTCATACAGAACGCTGACGAAGAAGGTTCTGTTCTCATTTATACTTTGGTATTGTAAGTGACAACTGTTGTGGAGTAATTTTAAGGAATTTTACGAACGGCATTTTGAACTTCATGTTTATTTTTCTCTATATACTATCACTGCAGAGAAGACATGCTGTAGTTTTGTGTTTTAGTGTCTGGTAAGTTGCTTTATAGCCATCTTCAGCCTTCAGAATCAGAGCAGAAGGAGTACATGGGGAGATCCTTCTTTACAGGCAGGCTACACAAGACCACAGGATAAAGCCAAGTGAAGATGTTTCCGTCAGATCAACCAACCATGTACTTTACTGATGTAATAGTGATCCGATAATTATACAAAGATCCATGTGCAACAAAAATCTAACAGCATATGCCTTTAATAAGCTTGATTGTACCAAGTCAGTTTTTTTTAGTTTTAGCACTCAAATCTGTTTCTTTGAGCTCAGCACTTGTTCAGAACTCGTTGTAAGCACCAAATAAGTTACAAATTATTACAGCACTCAACTTTCCTCACTTGTCTAGAGGAAAACAGTTTTTAGTACTTAATAAATAAGCACCTATTCAGGCATGTCTAAAGGTCAGCTCCCAGTGTTTTTTCCTGTCTACCTGAGGAATCTGGGCATCTTGGGACAATCAGCAATTGCCTCATGTACACAGACAACCCTCTCCTCCTACCACCCAACACTACGACCTGTGAGAGATGCACTTATATAGCCAAACTGGAAGCAAAGCTCTCTTCACCAAAGACTGGCCTAGACAGTCAAGAGGAGAAGGTAAACACTTGCACCATACCACACTCATCACATAGTCCCTCAAAACCTACACCACCAAAACACACACAGAGAAGCACAAAACACACACCTACATTCGCTGAGGCTCTCAGTACATATCTGCCCAAACAACAGAGACCTCCAAAGCAGAAATGCAAGCAACCTCCACCCCCAACACAACCCAAATGACATATAGCCCACATACTCAGTGTGCCACTCCACTACAGCCTATAAGGCATAACGTACCCAACACTCTAGTCATAGGTGACTCTATAGTCAGGCACACTGATGTTCCACTCACCAGGCTAAACAAGGAAAAAGTTACTGTCAGCTGCCTGTCAGGTGCCAGGATCTGCCACATAATGCGCACACTCAGGTCACTCCACAACAAGTACAAATATGACTCTATCATTGTCCATGTTGGTGTGAATGACCTGAGATGTACCTCCTTGGACTACATGAAAAGAGACATGGAGGAGCTCTCTGATCTTGTAGCCCAGGCAGGTATGACCCTAGCCCTGAGTAGCATCCTGCCATCACCCAGAATGATACCACAGTACAAGGACAAAATGATTGACTTTAACAATTGGCTAAGCTTCTGGTGTCATTCTTAGGGAATCCAGTATCTGTCTGCCTGGGATGACATGATCGACAGACCACGCTGCTTTGCCAGAGATGGCCTGCAACTGTCACCCTTGGGATTCCGGATACTGCCAAAGGCTCTTGCCACCCCTATAGTGCCTTTTTTAGGCAAGGTTCAAATGACAAATTCACCACCGTAACAGGTACAAGCAAGCAAAATCTGAAGGTAATGCTACTCAATGCTAGAAGTCTAAACCTCAAAATGCACTCACTCGAGGCACTCCTTAAAACGGAGAACATTGACATCTGTGCAGTGACAGAGACGTGGTTCAAAGCTCCAGAGAGCACCCCTGCATTACCAGGCTATAATTCATACCACACCTTTTGTTCACCAAACCCGGACCAAAACACTAAAGGTGGAGGAGTGTCCATATTCATTAAGGATATCCACACCTCCAAGCTAGTTGCTCAGCATAATGCATCCGAGATTATCCAAGTTCAACTAACTCTGGGCAAAACTGCAATCCAGATTGTAGCTTGCTACAGACCCCCCACCATGCCCCAGGATTCCCACTCCCCTTTTCTTGACACACTGGAAAATATTAAGGTATAACCCAACACTCTAATAATGGGTGATTTCAACTACCCTACCATTAACTGGGAAAACTACTCATATACCAACTCTTTTGCTCAACGTTTTCTGGAAATCATCAATTCCAACACCTTGGATCAAATTATCTACACCCCCACCAGGGGCAGTAATATCCTAGACCTGGTCATCATCAACATGGGTGACCGGTGTTCCACGCAAGAGGTCAGCTCCTCGTTAGTCAGATCCGACCACAAGCTAATCATCCTAGATATCCACATCCTGCTCCCACCCCCCATTAGGAAAACAACCGTAAAAAATTTCTCCAAAGCCAACTTCACGCTTCTTAAGACAGAAGTGACAAACTTCACGACACCCATACAGACGGACAATAGAGGTACGACTGCTGAATCCTACACAAATGCACTTTATAAGCACTTACACACGTGCATGGATTGTGCTATCCCTAACAGAACCAAGATGCTATCCTCCAGCCAATCTGGTGGTCTTCTGCCATAAACAAACTCTACAACAGAAGAAAGAAACTGTTGCAAAAAAGAGTAAAATCCCACGATTGGAGGAACTCCCTGGTCAGCCTCAGTAAGAAGCTGAGATCCCTCATAAAATCCTCCAAAGATAGTTATGAAAACAAAATTGCCACTGATTCTAAAGACAACCACAAAGCATTCTATAGCTATGTCAAGAATCTCAATGGAAACACTCAGATCTGCTCTGAGTTACAGCACAATGACAATAAATATACAGAACCAACTGATATTGCCAACATCCTGGCAGATAGGTTCAGTGCTAACTTTACCCCCTCTCACCCCATAAAGGGCCCATCTTTATACCAGAAGAATGCAAAGTTCCTGTAATCACAGCTGCACAGGTAAAACCCTCACTCTCCAAAACCAAGAACACAGCATCCATGGGACCTGACAACATCCCAGACTGCCTTCTACATGAACTACAGAATGAACTGGCACCCCATCTAAGTACCATGTTCAATCATAGCCTCACCTCAGGCTTTGTGCCCATTGAATGACGCACCACAACAGTTATCCCATTCCACAAAAGAGGGGGGGCACAACAGACCCCGGTAACTACTGCCCCATTAGCCTGACGAGCCTGGTCTGCAAGGCCATGGAACGTCATCATGGAACTCATAAACAAATACATTGGAGATCTCCAAACTCTGGACCCCGCACAGTTTGGGTTTGTAAAAGGCAGATCATGTCTCCTAAACCTGATAGACTTCTTTGAAATAGTCACCAAAGACACAGATGAGGGTAAGGTGGTTCACACAGCCTATCTAGATCTCGGCAAGGTGTTCAAAACCATCCCCCACTCTGGAATTATAGATAAACTCACTAAACTAGGTATAAATCCCTATGTCACAAGATGGGTTGCCAACTGGCTTACTGACAGAACCCACACTGTGAAAGTAGCAGACTCCAAATCAGACTTCAGACCAGTGACAAGTGGAGTACCACAGGGTTCAGTCATGGGTCCTCTCCTGTTTAGTATCTACTTCTTTGAAGTACAGGCTAACACAGATAGTCTTTGGCTAACTAAATTCTCAGATGACTGCAAACTAGGAGCCATAATCAAAACTTCTAACGATGTGGACATGCTACAAAAGGGCCTCACTGAGACAGATGACTGGTGTCAAAGACATGGTCTCAAGCTCAGTGCCAAACAGTGCATTGTCATCCCCTTTGGTAAAAACTCTGTACTCATGAACTACCACATAGGCAGTAGTCTACTTAACACCGAAAGTGTGATAAGAGACCTTGGGACACAGGTGGACAGTAGTCTCTCCTTTGATAATTACATCACCACTGTGGTCAGGAAATCCTTCTACATGGCACGCCTCATCACAAAAGGGTTCTCATCCAGAAAAAAGAGGTCATTGTTCCCCTCTACTCATCACTCATTAGACCCATTATAGAGTACAATGCCCCTTTTGGTATGTACCTCACAAGACATCTACAACAACTGGAAAGGCTGCAAAAATACCTCACAAAGAGGATTACTGGCCTCAAACAGATGCCTTACGCAGACCGTCTCAAAAAACTCCAGCTTTACTGTGTCGCATATTGCCTACTCAGAGGCGATCTCTGCCTAACATACAAAGCTATGTCAAACCCAGAGCTGTTGGACATGCTCCACTTAATGAAATCCCAATCCCTCTGAGCTACATGCTCTAGGGACCTAAACCTTGTCACCACAATAAACAGAACATGCTGGAGGGATAGATTCCTGTCCCAGAGACTTCCCATACTCTGGAACAGACTACCTATCTATGTCAAACAGAGCTCCTCATTAGCACTCTTCATGAAAAATCTTGATAATTGGATGGGTAATAGGAAATTCACCCCAGGGATCACTTCTGTGGTTCTGCTTGACAGGGGCACAGGAAAATAATTTTCTTGGGTGGTGAAAGCCAGGGTACCATTGTGGCTAGGCTTGTATAGGCCCTAGGGCCAATAGCCTAGTACCTACCTATGAACCTATGAAGTGGAATCTTTTCCCGGTCTACCTTAGAAAGTCCCAAAACAATGATGTATTCAAAAGCCAACTACTACATTGTAACACAGCTAACTTTATGCCACTGTAGTCCTCAGTGACATTTTCTCATCTGTTCTTCTTCCTTTGGGGCTCTACTGTATTTTGCATGTTACCTAAGAGCTTATGCTACCCTTGCTTGGTCACAAGAACTTACAAAATGCAGCTCAAGTACATATAACTGCCCATTTCCAAGTTTTAGAAAACCTACCCTTCTCCCATGAGCTATTAAAACAATTGGTGAATTAGCACAACCCTCTGGAATGTTCTGCTGCATCCAGCCAGCTTTCAACTGTTAGCCACAACCTCTGCCTAGAAATAAAAGCTTATAAATGGGCTGTA
This sequence comes from Protopterus annectens, assembly GCF_019279795.1. NCBI lineage: Eukaryota > Metazoa > Chordata > Ceratodontiformes > Protopteridae > Protopterus > Protopterus annectens. The sequence continues at coordinate 177,148,092 of NC_056746.1, forward strand.
CTGGAAGTTGAAGACTCCATACCTCAAGTCTGAAAACTTTGTAGAAGTATATGTGATTACTACTAAATAACAGCAAAATGGAAATTGTTCTTTAAGAGGGGTCCCTGCACCCCAAACATAGGGGGCTACACATCTACATCCCTGCTATTCATACATATATATATATATATATATATATAATCTATATATATATATATATATAGATATATAGATATATATAGATATATATATATATATATATATATATATATATATATATATATGTGTGTGTGTGTGTGTATATATGTATGTATATATGTGTATGTGTATATATATATATATATATATATATATATATATATATATATATATATATATATATAGGGTACCTGTCAAATCTTCGAATGCTCAAAATTTCGAACGTTACATGGTTGAGACCAAACGTCCGAAATTTTGAGTGCTTAAAGATAGACTTTCAATGGCACCGCATGATGCAGACATGGAAAATTTCCCTTTTCTGCACTGAAGTGTGGTCTCAGAGTTGTTATTTTTAAGTAGGGGGGTGTGGGGGAAGCAGTGGGGCTTGCCCCCCTTTCTACACTGTTAAAGTGTTTTTTTCTATGTTTTCTTTTTTTTTTTTTTATGTTCGAACATCCAAATGTCGAACATTTGGTCTCGACCATGTAATGTCCGACATTTTGCAAGCAAAAAGAAGAATTATTGCAGTAAAACCACACACCTGAAAAATGACCTGAAAAATTCTAGCAATGCCAAGTACAGCAAGGCAGTGATGGCTAAAGCTGTACAGGCATGTCGTGGCATGTATACATTGGTGGTGAAACTGTAAAACTGGTGTTGGTGTGGGTGAATATGAGCAAGCAAACCAGGTGTAATGGTGATATATTTGGAATAGCACCATACACAGGATTAGTATATTACCAGATTTAATTGAATTTTTTTCAAATAGTTCAATTTTTTATCTGATTAGTGATTGCAGTGGCATCCATTATCTGATTCAAAAAAAGATCATAAAATGATTACTTTGTTATAAAAAAAAAAAAAAAAAAAAAAAATAAAAAAAAAAAAAAAAAAAAACAAAAAAAAGAGAAAAGGGAAAAGATAAGGAAACTGCAAAAAGAAACAAACAAAGGGTTTTTGCAAGACAAAAAACATTTTAAGGCAACTGAAAAATAACACTGCATACCAACACATAAACAACACATTTTAAACAATTTGAAGCATGACATTTTGCCTTAACAAATAAATTAATTTAGAGTACCTTAACACTTAAGTATAAATGTTTTAATATAAATTAATAATTTATATTCCTGGAAACCTTGCTGGATGGCAAGCAATTAGTTGATTGGTGCCTGCAAGCAAAAATCAAATAATAGTCAAGTAAAAAAATGCCTCTAAAAAAGGAAATGCTATGCAAAATGCCAAAAATGATGAAAAACAATTAAATGAATGGAATTACTAGGTCAAATTACCCTAGGTCAATTATTAGGTCAAGGGGACCAGGACGTGAGCTAAGTGGAGAAGTAAATGGACTGGAATTCATTGGATCACAAAATCTCACCAATTCAACTAATCACAAAAAAGTGCCATAAAAAGCAAAAGTAGCAAATAGGCAAACAGCACTTTGAGTGTGTTCTGTGGCATTGCCGTAGCACTGTTTCCAAGTAGTCATCACATCACTTACACTGTTCTATTTCACTTTTTTTTAAGTATGCAACAACATCTATGAAATGACAGGAAACAGGAGTCAAGAGGCCTGCATGATGTAATGATTTAACATTTGACAATGATTTCTGATTTCTGGGATGGGAAAGCATTTATCCAAACCACGCCACCATTATCAGCCCCAGGCCAGGTGGTGTGTCTGCATATAAAAATAAAAAAAAATAAAATCCTGTAAATAATCCCAGAGTGTTGTTAGTGTAGGAGAAACATCATGCCATGATTTTTTTTATGTTTTTTTGAGTGGGGGTGTGTACTTTTTTACTTTTATGGCTGCTTGCTTGCCCACACACAACAAGGTGCAGGGTTTGAGTCTCACAAGGGGAATTAATTAGGCTTAAAATGGCTCGCAAGGGCAGTTAGCTTAGTACTAAACTATGAACCTATGAACCTATTTTGGATGTTCAAACATTTAACATAGACCCTATATATACATATATATATTTATATGGGTTTACTATGACAACGTTGAAGTGGATTCAGTCGAATCCACTTTTAGTCTGGAGGCCAAACGGCAACAATGTCAAACTCAACTTTGTCGAAGTACAAATATTGACCCTGTCTCGACCCATGTTAAAGCCGGTTCTGAGGTCAAATTCGAGACATACTTCGACAGTGTCAGAATTCGACATTGTCACTTTTCTGGACTTGGGTCGATGATACCATCATTCAACCAAATCCACTTCAACATTGCCATAGTAAACCATCCATATGTATATCTATATCTATATATATCTATATATATATCTATATATATATATATATATATATATATATATATATATATGTGTGTGTGTGTGTGTATATATACATATATATTTTTATTTTATATATACATATATATATATATATATATATATATATATATATATATATCTGTGATGCCCACCAGTGCTACCAGTATGTGATGACCACCAATATATGTCATCTCCATGCTGGGCCAGTAATCAAGGAGCCTGAATCCTCACCACTGACACTGGAGAGGGATGCGCACTTAAAATACTAATGGATACACTCAGTATTTCCAAATGCAGACCTGTCTGCATCAAGGACAGTTTTCCTTAAGAGCACACAAGGAATAAACTCAGCCTGGGGTCTGGATGGCTCTTTATCTGTCCTCACTGGTACAGCTGTAGGTATATTAGCGCAGCCAAGTGTCCAAGCCAAGTCCTCCAGCACCCTCTCTGTAAACCCATTGCTTCATGTCCCTGCCCCAAGTAGTTGACACACACCCTCTTTAAGATTTACTTTACACACACACACACACACACACACACACACACACACACACACACACACACACACACACACACACACACACACACACCTGGGAAAGGCTGTCACAGACTACCCGCTCTACCAAATTTGCCCATACTGTAAGGTACTTAATGCCACCAGTCAGTTTTTGTAAGGCTCTTAAAAGGGTATCCAATTATACTGTGTAATATTAATACTATTACACATGGTAGCAGTTCACCAAGATGGCTAGGCCTTCTGAAGTGGCCCACACAGTGTCACCAAATAAATATAGGCACTGTCAAAGGTTAGATACTTTCTGCAAGGACCAGCCACAATAAAAGTTTTAAATATAGTTAGAATAATAAAAGTACATGAAAATACTGAATATATATTCGCAGTAAGCCACAGAGTTCAAATCACAAGAAATATTGAAAAGAACATTGATGGCAGACTCAGACAAATAAAGAAAAACAATATCCAGACTAAGGTTCACTATATTCCTGACTGAATCTAAGAGAATTTTACTGTTCCATAGTTAAGTTGCTTACTGTCTCAAGTCAATATATTGTGGGTGACTGTCTTTCTAGTCAGGCTTCCCAAACAGAATACTCAGCACTCTGAGATTTCTATTTGTAATATCTAAAATATAATTTCCAAGAGGGTTGGCAGAATGACCACATCTGATCACCTGACTCTAGGTTCTTACAGTGTTCCCCTTTGAAGCTGAGACAGGAAGTTAGTACAGATGGCCACAATACACATCCAAATGTTTATGGCAGTGCCTGGGGCCTCCCCTCTTTTCATTGAGCTAATGGACAAAGGCTCTTCCCCTGACCCAGCGACTCTGGTCTTATTCAGCACAATGAAGTGCCTTTTAATGGCTTAACAGCTCATTTACAATTCCCTTATTTTTCTTAAAGTTAACCCCTGCTGTGCCAGTATCCTCTATTAAAACATATACATTTAATTCAGCTACAATACATGCACATTTCTCTTCATTTCAGCAGGGTGCACTGTTGATACATTTCAGCACAAGCAAAGCTCACAAATATATTTTTAGCACAAGCACCTGTACAAAATCCAGGAAGTCCTGTAACTCCTTGAGGGGTATTTCCTCTGCATCTGATGTTTTGGGTGCTTCTATGGATTTTGAAGCAGATGAAGGTTAATTTCCTCATTTACCTCCAGCTCAGGAACCATCTAATTTAATAAGGGACTTTTGGCGAGACCATCAGGGCCAGAGAGAGTCTTTTAGTGACCTGAAAAGTGGACAAAACCAACCCGAAGCTATCAACATATATGAAGAGGGGGACAGCGACAGTTTAAGAGAGGCAAATGGCAGTAACTCTTTTAAATGTGGTACATCAGTACATAATATTTCTGGTATTGACACAATTTAATGTTTTGGACCATAGATTAAAGTGTTTTGCCTCATATTCATGATTTAAAATGTGATATTTTTGGACTGAGTCACAAGTTGCATTTGTAGTATTTTTTTAATGTAAGGGAGGGGGTTATGTGATAATGTAAATTATTTGAATGATATTTCAGTTGATAGTAATAAAGATGATAGTTTTTATTCTTATTTTTCAGACCTGGGGGACAAAGGTTGTGTTTATGCTTATAGCCAACTTTATACTACTAAGCTTATCTGTAGAAGTCACTTCCTGCCTCCTTTTAAACATGAGGGTATCAAACAATTTGCTAGTATGCTTAATTTTGCTGAAGCTGTTCTAAGCTGCAGAGAGACTGACCTACTGCCTACTGTTATATTGGGAAAAGATAAGTGTTCATTCTCAATTATCTTCTGCACTTTTGATTTAATATCTCTGTAATCTGTACAACTGTTTTTTCCTCCCCCACGCCCAGTTCTTGTGGCAGTCTTATGTCTTGGTGGCTTTGAGTTGCCTGCCGCTGGTATAAAGTTGTTACTGGACACTCCCCCAGTCATAGCTTATTCTACTGTTTATAGTGAGAACTTAGCAAAGGCCCACCCCTTTATATACTTTGATACCATTCCCCACTCAGGAATCATAGAAAAACTCAATAAGCTAGGCATCAACCCCTATATCACTAGGTGGGTTGCAAACTGGCTCACAGATAGAACCCACTGAAAGTAGCTGACTCCAAGTCATACTGCTGACCAGTCACGAGTGGAGTCCCACAGAGTTCAGTCCTGGGTCCTCTCCTGTTTGGTATCTACTTCTCTGAAGTCTAGGCCTACACAAATGCACTCTGGCTGACAAAATTCGCAGACGATTGCTAGTTGGGAGCCATAATTAACTCCCCAAGTGATGTTGACATCCTACAGAAAGGCCTCACTGAGACCAACGACTGGTGTCAGAACCATGGCCTTAAGCTCAATGGCAAAAAATATGTCGTCATCCTCTTTGGGAAAAACCCGGTTCCCATGAATTACCACATCGATGGTAGTCCACTGAACACAGAAGGCATCATAAGAGATCTGGGAACACAGGTTGACAGCAACCTCTCTTTTGACCACCACATTGCCACTGTAGTCAGAAAGTCCTTCTATGTGGCACATCTCATTACTAAGTGTTTTGCATCCAGGAAGAAAGAGGTCACTCTCTCACTCTACTCTTCCCTCATTAGGCCAGTCATTGAGTACAATGCCCCATTTGGCATGTACCTCACTAGACACCTGCAACAACTGGAGAGGCCCCAATAGTACTTCACAAAGAGGATCCTAGGCCTTAAACACTTGTCCTATATGGACAGACTCAAAAAACTCCAATTATTCTGTCTCATATTGCCTACTTAGAGGCGATCTCTCCTTGACTTACAAAGCCATGTCTGACCCAGCTCTGTTAGAAATGCTACATCTAAAGAAATCCAAATCCCTCCGCACTACAGGCTCCATAAGACATCAACCTCATTACCAGAATCAACAGAACAAGCTGGAGGGAAATGTTCATAACCCAGAGACTGCCCATGCTATGGAACAGGTTTCCCATACATTTTAAGCAGAGCGCCTCACTGGCCCTCTTCTAGAGAAATCTTGATGAGTGGATGGCAAACAGAAAATTCACCCCGGGGATCACTCCAGTGGGTCTACTCGATGGAGGCACTGGGAACTAAAGTCGGGTGGGATGATGCCAGAGTAATCCTATGGGCTAGGCTTGTAAAGGCTCCAGGGCCATTAGCCTAGTACACACCTATGAACCTATGAACCTATATGACTAAACATGAATGGAATGAGTTACAGTTATTAGCTAAGAATAATAGCATAGTCATTAAACCTTCAGACAAAGGCAATAAAATCGTTCTTATGAAATGTCACCAATATTTTCAGATGTGCATGTTACACTTGCAAGATAATTTTTATGATGTGAGTAGTATGTTTAAATATAATAAAGCTGTCACTAATTATATTGGTCTTTTAGAAAAAGATTTTGGATTAGGTTACTTCTCTCATACTGGTTTAGATACTAAATTTCAAGTTTCTAATAGTGATTTAGCATTTTTTTACTGCCTTCCTAAGATGCATAAAAATACTTTGAACTCCCCCAAGCAGACCGATTGTGTCAGCCTGTAAATATTTTTTGTCCAATATGGGTCTTTTTTAACGTGTTTTTGTTGCCTTATGTTGTGAAATTGCCTTCCTATATTAGGGATACAGGTGATAGAAATAATATCCAATATTGGTCGGTGTAGTTTATACACCAATATTAGACATAGTATAGGATTGGAGGCTGTGAAATATTTTGGGGGGACATGCTGCTAATGAAATATATATTGTAACTTTTGTATTTTTGTTTGACTCATTTTTTTGTGTGTTTAATAATTGTTTATATCCTCAGTTACAGGGGACTGCTATGGGCACTTCCTTTGCCTCCATGTATGTCATCCACCACATATTTTGGCTGCTTTCCATTATAGTGATAGTGGTCATCTGAGGAAGCTTTGTAATAATGAAAGGGATTTGTATGCTGAAATTAATAGAATGTTTTCTATTTTTTGCTCTAGGGGTTGTGATTATGAATTAGTGAAGTCCACTATTTATAATGTTATTGAGGGGCTAACATCTAGGAAGACTGATGTGAGAGAGTTGGATGGGTATGGTAATACCATGTAAGCTCATCATAGTGGGGATAGGAGAAGAAATTTATTTTTTGATCACTTACAGTATTTTGAGTTCTGACGTAGTTGCTTTAGTTAAATATTTTTGGAACTTTCTGCTTAAATTTAAAGATTTGGCTGGTGTGTTATATCCTTTTCCAAGTATTTCTTATAGGAGGGAAAGAAATTTGAGAGATATTTTGCTTCATAATTATTTTTGTTTGCCCCCTGTTGCTCCCTCTGCTTGTTATGATTCTTTAGGGGCCTACCCATGTGGACGTTGTTGTGTATGTCAGTATATTATTAGGGCATTTGAATATATAAATGGGGTTCATTTTTATACTTCTGACTCTATAGTTGTAACACAGAAGGTGCTATTTATGCCCTTCAAAGCCTGTGTGATTTGATTTACATTTTTACATTGTGCAAGTAAAAGGAAGTTTAAAATAAGGTTGCAAGAACATGTTAGCAATATTAAGCAAATTAAGACTGACTGGGTGGCACTATGCCTGGGTAATCCTATGGGCTAGGCTTGTAAAGGCTCCAGGGCCATTATAGTCCTATTGCACAACATTTTGCACAATTTCATAACTCTGATCCTAGTGGATTAAAGGCGACAATTTTAGAAAAAAGTATGTGTTCAATTTTGTTCAAAAAAATGTTTATAAGAGAAAAGTTTTGAATAAGGAAGCTATTTTTATTTTAAAGTTTAGTACCTTATGTCCCTCAGGTCTTAATGCAGATTGTAATTGGAGAGTGCTTATTTAATTTGTATAGGTTAATTGTTTAATTGATGGGTGTATTTTAATGTGTTGGTTGGAATGTTTTTTTAGTACTCTTTGAAGACTGTGTTTTAGCTGAGACGCCAGAGAATAAATTTGCTTTGTTTTCTTTTGAATGGTTCCTGCCAGTGGTTTTCATTCTTTCTCTTTTTATTTTTTGGTGGTTTTTTTACTCGGTTTTATACTATCTGTACAAAATCAGTTTGATGTACAAATGCTATACAGTTCTAATACATTTGTAACACAAGCATCTTGTATAAATCAGTTTGATGTTCAACAGACATATCATTCTTTATAAAACTCCAGCTGGCTATGCTGGCACTATATATGTGTGTGTGTGTGTGTGTGTGTATATTTTATAAAATATATACACACACACACACCCACATATATATATATATATATATATATATATATATATATATATATCTGTATATAAACTCCAACAATTATGTACCTCAGAGAAATGAGGTTTGGTAACAAACCAATTTGTCCAGGGACATCTTCAGAAGTGGGGTTTAGTTAAATATATTAGTAAGAGGGTGGAGGGGTTGAAATGGTTAAATGGGGAGGAGGGATGATTGGGAGGAAATGAGGTAAGTGTGGGGAGGGGCTTAAGGGGTTTAGCCAAGTGTAGCTGGGTAAGGGATCACATTTTGGCATGAACTTGCTATCGTAGGTTTTACGTCCGAGACGACCTGCAGACTGGTGTGGTCAGGTAGGCCTTGGAGTGGTTGCCTGTAGGTGAGGTGGGTAATGCTTGCTGAGCAGAGCTTAAGGGTCTAGGTGGTGTTTGTGAGGGATTTTTTGTTTTTCTTTGCCTTCGTTCCTTAGCTGGTGTTTGTGTCATGGGAGAAGGGACAGGTGGGGAAGTCACACTGAGGCTGTTCATTGACCCGACTTTATGCAAGAAAGTGATATGTACTTAGAATGCCTCTTAGGGTTTCAATGGGAGGGTGGTGGTCTGGTCATTGTTTTGGTAGGTGACCTGAGTTTCTCTTCCTGTTTGCACCTAGTGCACTTCTGTGGGGGATGGCCATGCATAAGTGCTGGCCTGAACCATGATTCTTATGTGGGTGAGGCATATGTTCTGCTGCCAGAGTCCTGGCAGTTGAATAAAGTAAAGAATGGTATGGTCATTGCATGGTCGGCAGCAGTGGCTTGCTTGCTTCCCAGGGAGCATCATGGTCCTTCTGCCCCGAGTGCCCTGGTTGTTTCCTTGATGTTTAGTCATGTCCCCCTTGACATGGTTGACGGCTGAAACACAGACTTTTATATCAACCACCCAGTTGTGGTAAATAAAGTTAAGGGGGGGGGGTCTCATGTGGTTGGCTTACTGCAGTTGTGCTGCCTTGTTTGCCTGGTTTAGGTTGCTGACTCACTCAGTGATGGTAGTGCAGTGGAGGGCAAGGGAGTTTTGCCGCTGTTATGTTTGTGAAGAGACGGTATTTCTGCTGGTAGCGAGTTGCCCATGAAGAATGGCTGTCAGTCACATGTGGTGCAGCATTAATAGTCATGGAGAGGATTAGGTCAGGGTCTAGCTTAATGTGTGGACCACAACTTTATTTGTAAATTGTGTGCTCGGCATATACTTGCCCTTTTTCTAGCATATTATGGGTCTCAAATGTAACTTCTGCATCCTTCCAGATGGTTATTTTAATTTCATTGGTGGCAGTGGTTAACTCTTAGTTTCTGCTGCTCTCCAGGGGGCAGATTTTACCAGCTGTGAAGTGTGTTGACTAACAGTTTTGTCAATCATGCTCAGTGAGCTCTTAGCAGTTTGGAGAAGGGTGCGGGAATGGTCAGTTGCTTGGGGAGATTCAGTGATTGTATTCGCTTGGATGTTTCCTTCTTTTACTTTGTAAACCACGCAATGAGAAAGGTTGGAATAGGTGTGTACAGCAGACCCATCCATAATTCAAGTGAAGATTATTAAAATATTTTAAATTTTTTGTTGGTTTGGAGTTTTTTTTTTAAATCATAGTCTCATATTGACAGGTGCCAAGGGGGGTTGAGGGCAAGAGACTTTGTTTGTCAGATATCTGCATGTGATGGTATCTTGTTGGCAAGGGTTTGGCCAGGCGTGTGGTTGAACTGTACAGGCTGCTTCATTTTCTGGCAACAGTGAAAGCATTGGGTCCTTATTGGTCCATATGCCATAAGGCTTGCCTCTCGGCTATAAAAAAAAAAAATTTCTTGCAATGTCTGGTTTCACATATTTTGGTTTGTTTTCTATGGAGTTGGGGTTTCTGGTAAATCATTGAGGGTTGTGATCAGAAGTGAAGATGGCCGTATGTGTTTCACACTTTTGCCTTAAGTTTGTAAGACCAATAGTTAAAGGGTTTTTCCCTCTTTGGGACTTTGTTTAGATTTGCTTACCTGTGGTTTATCTTTGCACTGGTGTTTTGGGTTGGTGAGGGAGTGTTTTTTCAGTATTCTTTGCGGAGTGTCCCTCTTAATCTCTTCTAAAGCTAGTGACTTTTGGAGGAAGGTGGTGAATTACACTTAATGAGTAATGACAATAAAAAGAGTTACAGGCGTTTGCTTTTGGTGAACATTTGTATATGTCTGTGTGGTAGGAAGGGAGTTGAGCTGGTGACTTTTTGTGGCTTATTTATTGTTTATAAGGGCTGTATGCATTTCACACTTTTGCTTTAGGTTTGTAAGAGCAATAGTTAAAGTTTCCGGAACATCACTGAAGGTTGTGATTGCTTTAACTTCAGAAATGTATACTAATTCATATGCTCTGATTCTGTCGATGTCTCAAGTTAATAGTACTAATATGTTAAAGGTGTCCCTGAGTTTATGGATTTGTGCCTGATTCTGTTGCTGTTTGTCCCTGATTGCTTGAGAGCTATGCCTCACGAAAAGATCCTAGGCAAGCTGCAAATCACATTTGCACTAACTTCATATTAGGTTGCAAATTAACCGGCACGTATGCATGTTGAGATCTTGGGTCCGGGTAACGAACAATGGGATTGTATAGTTTATACTTTGTAGTGCTTGAGACCATCTGCCAGGTGGGTCTGTTTGGATAGCACGGATTGCTGCCCATAACTTGCAGTGGTATACTAGAAGGTTCTTATGTGAATCAACATGTTTTCTTTGACCATTTGAAAGGTAGTTTCACATAGTTTGTAGCAAGTGTACTTAACAGCAAACAGTACAGGATTTTCGTAGACAGTGGCTGACTTAGCATTAACACCTGACTGGCCAGCTGAGGTACGGACATATGGGCCTTTGTTTGGATACCTTGCTGCAGTTAGGCATCTGCAGGTGTATATATATATATATATATATATATATATATATATATATATATATATATATAAAGTGAAGGGAGTGGTGCATAACTATGGTGTGGCAGATAATTGTGGGACACAGTTAGGTTTGAAGCCACGTATATTGTGCAGAACGGGAAAAACGGGAAGTTGTATGACAGGTTCTTGCTCTGTGGTCATGGAGGGGTGGACCTTGCTGGTGGGAGCAGACATTTGGGATGGCAATGGGGTTGGTTTGGGTACACAACATGCAGTTCAGCTGAAGATTTCCTCTTGAAGGAGGTCACATGTGGTGGGTCATACCTTTCATCTGTATAGATTTTGCAAAATGTCCAGATTTTGCTTCACAGTTTTGGTCCATCTTTCATAAATTGTGGCTTTCTAGAAAATCATTGCAGATTTATGTCAGAGAATAACAGAGATTTGAATTGCAGACTCCATACCCTTCAAAAAATTCATGCCAATGGAAACTTGTTGTTCTATTTACTTTCAAAGTTTGTAAGAGTAATAATTAAAGAGTGACAGGTGTGTAACAGCAGTGGTGGGGGACGTATGTTGCTGTATCATTGGTTATCCCTCAGCTTTCTAAGTTTATAAAGTGCAATGGTTTAGAAATTGTCCCTATATTGGGTCGTTGTCCCACGTTTGCTTATAGCTTTGTGTAGTCATTTTCCCTGGTGAAAATGAGAGGGATTATACCACTCAGCCTCTCAGTGCACGAAATCTGTACAAAGCCAGAAAGAATGATTTGCCAGAAAATCACACATTTTAAGAGGAACAGACCAAAATATGAGGCAAAAATCTGGACAGTTTGCAAAAATCTGTACAGTTGAGAGGTGTGAGAGGGAAGACTGGCATATAATTTATTGCTTCTTTGCATAAAGTGGACATTGCTGCCCTAGATAGAAGAAGAGGCAGATTTAAGCTAATTAATTAGGGCCTTCTTTAAACTTTGGGGTTTTCTATTAGGGGTTCTCATATTTGACCAACAACATAATGTAGATGGTAAGGCAGGGGTCATAATGATAAGGTGTTTGCTGCATACACACAAGGGGTAGGGTTTGAGGTTCATCATTTTTTCAGTTCTGGTAAAGGCAAGGTGATTATTCTGTTTTCGTTTGCAGATTGCTGAGGTGTGGAATTGAGTGGGCTGTGGTTGGTAACCTGAAGGAAGAGGATTCGGAAGTGATGGAGCTTGTTTCAATGGATGTCCCGGTCACTTGGGTGGTGCACAGTGAGGCCAGAGATGGGTGAGCAGCTGTCAGTGCCCTAATGAAATGGCTTTGAAAGGTAATGGATTCTTCTTGTGTGGATTTTGATTGTTGGAGTGGTGCACACTGGGGTTCCAGGGGGAGGTATGTTGGGGTAAGTTAATGCAGAGCTGGGAGTTGTTTATAGGGAGTTTGGGGTTTACAGGTGGGGTGGAATCACAACAATCATAGGAGCTTAGGAAGCTATGAGGTTAATAGTTTTAGGGCTCTTGTAGGCTAGCCAAGTTCAATTTCTTATTTCCACATACTGCTCCTATTGTCCTTCGAGGGACATGGGTGAAACCCTGGGGTGAATTTACAGTTACCCATCCAGTTGTTTGGTAGAGTAATAAGGAGGTTTTTATCTATATGATATGGTTGTTTTGTTTCAAACGTGTTTTTTGGAGGGGAGCTATGGGTTACTGAAGTTGCATGTCAGCCAGTTTAAGTGGGTTGCTTAGGTAGGGGTTAATAAGTTGGGGTACTTTACCATTTTGTTGCCTTTGGGTTAATTCACTGGGATGACCCTTGGGGCAGATGGATAGGGTTAGTCATGGAATTTGCATTTGTTTGCACATTTTATAGGAGGTTTGGGTTTGGGGGGCATACTTTGGGGGGTTTGTGGTTTGGTGGATGATTGGATGGAAGGACAATTAGGGATGCTGAGTATTTGGAGTTTCAATTTAACATCAAGTAGGTTTAGCTGGTATTGGAGATTAGGGTTCACTTCAATTGTGTAAGATGGCAGTGGGATGGGTTTTTATGTTGCCTGTTTGCAGAGGTGTATCACGTTGCATTAAGGTTAAAAGCTTGCTGCAGGAGTTTGGGGCACCGCTTTATAAGTCAAACATATGGTAGTGAGAGGTTGTCTTACTTAGGTGTGGGTTACAGTGGTCAGTGGGAAGAATTTTGATCGATAGATTTAGTTATTTGACAGGCTTGGGAGCGAAGTAAGTCAATTCAGTTGGTCAGGAGGATGCAGCTGCAACTGCTTCAGTTGCGTGAATGACAAGGTTACGTGAATTAATTTGGTTAGTGGTCATTGGTTTGAAGGGTCAGGGTAGATTGAGAGAGAAGATGATGGACTTTGACTATTGTCAAGATAGGTTTGGTTGCCAGGATTGGTGTTTCTGTGGCATTCAAATTATGGCTGCATTTAGCCATTCTGAAAGTGTTTTGAGGGTCAACAAAGGCAAGGATGGTCATTATGTGCTATGCTTGTACTGGATAGTTGGAGGGATTGCTTTTGGACTTTATTATGTAGGGCTGCTGTTAAAATGATGGTAGGCAATTGCCCTTGCATGGTTTCATATGGCAGTGGGTTTAATGTTTTGGTGTTGTCTAGAGCAGGTAATGTCCCAGGGCTCATTATGAGGTTAATATTGGTAGTTGGAATTAGTGAGAAGTTAATATACAGAAGTTATGCAAAGATATGATTATTATTTTAGTATTGGAAAGGGATCATTGGGTTTAACTGTTAGTCAAGTGGCAGCTTTCGGTGCTTATATGACAGGGCTTTTGGGATTGCTGCTAGGTATCCAGTTGGGTTTAGAGAAGATGGGTACACCAAATAATGTTTGGCTTAACCACCCCTCCCCTTTTGTATGGGTGGTCAGGCTGTTGAAATTCTGGTAGGAGAGAGGGGGAACAGCCTGGTCAGGCTGGTGGGCAGAGAAGAGGGACAGGCTTGCCCTCTTCTGTTACCCCTCTGGTGTTGGATGCTCCTTTCAATGAGGTGGGAAAAGAAAGTGAGCAGTTGGAGGCTGCTTGATAAATAAATAAGCAAGCAGAGGTCAGGACGCTGCTTATTTGGTTGGAGGTGTAATTTATAGATTCACATGTTCATAGGTAGGTACTAGGGTATTGGCCCTAGGGCCTATATAAGCCTAGCCAAATGGTACCCTGGCTTTTGCCACCCAAGAGAATTACTTTCCTGTGCCCCTGTCAGGCAGAGCCACAGAAGTGATCCCTGGGGTGGATTTCCTATCTCCCATCCAATCATCAAGATTTTTCTTGAAGAGTGCTAATGAGGAGCTTTGTTTGATATAGATAGGTAGTTTGTTCCAGAGAATGGGAAGTCTCTGAGACAGGAATCTATCCCTCCAGCATATTCTGGAGTTTTTTGAGACGGTCTGCATAGGGCATCTGTTTGAGGCTGGTAATCCTCTTTGTGAGGTATTTCTGTGGCTTTTCCAGTTGTTGTAGATGTCTTGTGAGGTACATACCAAAAGGGGCGTTGTACTCTATAATGGGTCTAATGAGTGATGAGTAGAGGGGAACAATGACCTCTTTTTTCCTGGATGAGAAACCTTTTGTGATGAGGTGTGCCACGTAGAAGAATTTCCTGACTACTGTGGCGATGTGAATATCAAAGGAGAGACTTCTGTCCACCTGTGTCCCAATGTCTCTTATCACACTTTCGGTGTTAAGTAGACTACCGCCTATGTGGTAGTTCATGGGTACAGAGTTTTTTATGAAAAGGGATGACAATGCACTTTTTGGCATTGAGCTTGAGGTCATGACTTTGACACCAGGCATCTGTCTCAGTGAGGCCCTTTTGTAGGATGTTCACATCGTTAGGAGACTTGATTATGGCTCCTAGTTTGCAGTCATCTGCGAACTTCATTAGCCAAAGACCTTCTGTGTTAGCCTGTACTTCAGAGAAGTAGATACCAAACAGGAGAGGACCTAGGACTGAACCCTGTGGTACTCCACTTGTCACTGGTCTGAAGTTGGATTTAGAGTCTGCTACTTTCACAGTGTGGGTTCGGTAAGTGAGCCAGTTGGCAACCCATCTTGTGACATAGGGATTTATACCTAGTTTAGTGAGTTTGTCTATAATTCCAGAGTTGGGGATGGTGTTGAAAGCCTTGGTGAGATCTAGATAGGCTGTGTGTACCACCTTACCCTCATCTACAGCTTTGGTGACAGCTTCAAAGAAGTCTATCAGGTTTAGAAGACATAATCTGCCTTTTACAAACCAAACTGGGTAGGGTCCAGAGTTTGGAGATTACCAATGTCATTGTTTATACGTTCCATGATGATACTCTCCATAGCCTTGCAGACCAGGCTCGTCAGGCTAATGGGGTGGTAGTTCCCAGGGTCCGTGGTGGCTCCCCCTTTGTGGAGTGGGATAACCATTGCTGTGCACCATTCAGTGGGCACAAAGCCTGAGGTGAGGCTATGACTGAACATGGTACTTGGGTGGGGTGCCAGTTCATTCTGTAGTTCATGTAGAACACAGCCTGGGATGTTGTCCGGCCCCATGGGTGCTGTGTTCTTGGCTTTGGAGAGTGTGTTTTTTACCTGTGCAGCCATGATTACAGGTACTTTGCATTCTTCCGGTATAGAGATGGGCCCTTTAGGGGATGAGATAGGGGTAAAGTTAGCACTGAACCTATCTGCCAAGATGTTGGCAATATCAGTTGGTTCTGTATATTTAGTGCCATTGTGCTGTAGCTCAGAGCAGATCTGAGTGTTGCCATTGGGATTCTTGACATAGCTATAGAATGTTTTGTGGTTGTCTTTAGAATCAGTGGCAATTTTGTTTTTATAACTAGCTTTGGAGTAAATGGTATATGAAGTGAGTTGTTGGACACTGCTTCATAAGTAAAGTAAGTGAGTGGAGGTATGGACACTGCTTACTGGGTCAGGATGAGTGAGGTCACTTTGTCCCGATTAACATTACATAGATGCTTATGCTATGATTAAGTCAGCTATAGTATGTTCAGTTGTAATTAATAAATATTGGTTATCAAAGCTATGTTACGGAAGTTTAATAAAGGTTGCCAAACGTCATTCAGTGTGATGTGTTTATTGAAGGGGTCTCGGACAAAGGTAATTCTGAAAGATACAACAGTTCTAAACATAACACTTATTTTCTCATAATGACACTTACATTTTCTGTGTTATGAGGAGTGCACTTAACTGCCTTGAACTTAGACTGGAAACCCATTATGAATAGTTGTGCCTAATGTGTGCAATAACAGTGACCCATTAAGTCCCCACAAATGTTGCTTTAGATAAGCATAACCTGCATTAGCTTTCAAGTAGTACTTGCTTTAGCTTGCTCCTGAACCAATGTCATCAATCAGGAATGCTGACTGGCTGATTTAAGCATGTGCCATCATTAGCTCATCTCATCCTAATAAAAAAAATACATATTTATGTTCCTGAAGCGAATAATGCGGCAATCTTAAACACTACCAGGAGCTGTGTGTACTGGCAAGTGAAATAAAGTGCATCAATAAAAAGCTGCACTTATCTTCCAGCAGTTCAGCTGCACTCTTTTATATTATATGAGTGTCACACCATAGTTCAGCTTATCTTATTTTAATTTGCACAATCTGGTATCCTATAAGTAAGTTTCATATAGTGTGATGTCGAACTATCCTGCAGTTAGAGTTTTATGTGGTGTTTTATTTTCCTTACCTCCATACACTGTGTACATTCCAAAAAACAATTTTCATAAAAGATACTCCAAAGGGAAAGAAAGTACCACAAACTTTATGTCAGCGTACTAACTGACCTAGTGAAAAGTGTAAATCTAAAATAGCCGAAGAATTAATTAATTTGAATGTTTCAAACCTAGACTTCTGAAGAAATAGTGACAGAGACATATAGTTTATTTATTTTATTTATTTATTTACATTTGTTGACCGGGAGTGTCCGACTGGACGTAGGTCCATTTTCAGCAGAGGCCCAGGGAGAAAAGCTCCACAGTTAAAATATGCGGACAGTAGTTGCATTGGATTTACATAGCAGTTAACAGTTTGATTAACATAGCAATTAACAATTACAAACTTAGTATAGTAATGCAGTATTGCAGCAAGTTAAGGTTTGAGTCAGTCCAATTCATGCCATAAACTGAGAGATGTTCTGCAGAATGCTTCTGTTTCAAAGAAGTATGTAAAGACTAAGAAACAACTCAGAGCTCATAGGAATGGTGAGTCTGGACCAACGTTATGAGTGTCACATTCTTTTCAGGTTGCTTTTAATGTGTTTCAACTGTTCGTCCTCTCAACTCCATAAACCCTGACACCCCTAGTGCAATCATTTACCAGGAAGCACTTTTTGAGGAGAGGCCCAGACACACACACACACACACACACACACACACACACACACACACACACACACACACACACACACACACACACACACACACAAACACCAACCCAATCACATGTATGTGGGTTCCCTAATCCAGTATGCTGACGATTCAACTCTCATCTCCTCTTCCAACAACTTAGTACACCTCAGAATAACCCAAACTGCCTTCTCTTCCATTGAGTCCAGGCTAAATGATGCACAACTATTACTCAAACCCAACAAAACCTAACTCCTTCTTTTTACACCAAAGGCGATCTCAACTGACTTTAAGATATTTTCATTAAATAACACAGAATTTGAAGTTGCCCCATATACCAAATTATTAGGGAGTAATAATAGGTAGTAAACATACCTTTGACCTTCATATACATAACACTATCAAAAGAACATACCATAAACTAGGGACGCGTATCGGCACAAAAATTTCATGGCTACAGACACCAAAACAACATTAGCCACAACCTACGTGCTACTCTCCTTACTATATGGTGCCTCCATTTTTACCAGCCTTCAGAACACACTAAAAATAAGTTTGAATCCTGCTATAACAAAATCGCTAAATTTGTAACAGGCATATCATATTTTAAATACCACTGTTCAGCTCTTATCCCCCTTAATTGGCTAGAATTCTCACAATATCTAAACTACCTCCAACTAACAATTGCCCATATTATCCACAGTCCTGAGGCCTGCCCTGCCTTAAAACCAATACTTCAAATCTACATTCCTAACTGGGTTCTATGCTCTGAAAACAAACAGCTTCTAACTCTATATAAACCAAACAAAACTGCCAGACAATGTCTATATTCCTACTCAGTGACCAAGCTATGGATCATACTAGCCGTAGACATTAGAACTACTTATAACTTCAAGAAATTCAAGTTTAAACTAAAAGACTTCCTACTCAGGTCATGTATCTGTCCCTCTTCCAAACCCAGCTGACTCCCACCCCCTTTATTTTACCCTAGTTCAATTACTCCACTCCTACCTCCTCCTCACTTGCCTCCTTTCTTTCACCGTTATCTGAATTGCAATTACCACCTCTACTAATTGTTTCACCTTCCTTCTTCCATCTTAGATTTTCCCTACTCTATTCTACCTAATCACCAACTTCCTGCTGGTAAATCAACCTACCATCTTATCTAATCTCTATCTTAATTTTTCCATCACCCTACATTACCATCCTTTACCTCCCCTACTTCTAGTTCTAACTATGTTTCTCTACTACTTCTATTAATAACTGAGGACCTCTGCATTTACTCAAATAACCTAGTCGTAGTCATAAGCAGTCATAGGTAAATACTAAGCTATTAGTTTTCAAACTATTACAAGCCTAGTGAACAACCACAGATCAGAATCAAACCCTATACCTTGCATCTGTGAGGTGATGGCTTTAACCATTATATCAACTATTTTCCCCTACAATTACAGTCCCTTTTTATTGCCATCACACCTGTCTATGCAATTTCATCATGAAATAATTGTGCCTCCTATAAATATCCTATCTGCCATGTTTTGTTAAACTTCCTATGTAAAATGTATGTCTGCAGACATGATTGTTAATCTTCTCTGTAAAAAATGTAAGTTTGTTAGATATGCTTAAACATGCATGTGAACCTTACCATGTAAAAATGTATGTATGTGCTTTTTTTGGATTTATCTGCAAGTTGACCTTTCTTTTCTTGTTAATTGTGTAAAAGATATATATTTTTTCCTTTTCTTTGTAGTGGAGCGTTTCTCCCTGGGCATCCACTGAAAATGAGTTTCCTACCCAGTCAGACTTTCCCAGTAACCAAATGTTAGATAGATAGACAGATAGATAGATAGATAGATAGATAGATAGATAGATAGATAGATAGATAGATAGATAGAGGCTTTAGTGGTGCAAGGTGTGAGGGCATTCAGAGTGGAAATGGAGGAATACATACCTCCTTTCAAGCAAGAGCTCTACAATTTACTGGGGACCTGACAAAGGATAGTTATAACAAACACCTTGGTGTGAGGAAATATTTCTCAATGTTGATTGGTGCAGAGGCAAATGGATGAATCAAGAAAACAACTCTTGCTTAGATGCCATTGTTTTTAGAGTTGCATACACAACAATAAACAGAAATCAGCATTGATGGTTAATGGTACTTTTGTCTTTGGAAAATTCTGTCACTTTTTATATATTACTGTAATAGGTTTATCCACTCAAGAGCCAATCATGTCTTTATCTGCAAATACTATTGTAACAGTTATGGACAAAATATTTTCATTATTTTGTGTACCTGAGATTGTGAGAAAAGGTAATGATCAAACATTTAATGAACATCAATTAACTTTGCCAAATGCATAACTTTTAGACAGAGAGATAGCATCTCTTTTACCACTGGCAGATGAGCTTGGGGAGAGGTTTATGTCCACCATTGGAAAGTCTGCTACATCATCACTTAATGAAATTACATGGAAAAAGAAATCTCCATACTTTGTTAATCTTCAGTGGCAAACCTCCTAATAATAAAGGGTATTTACAAGCACACACAAAATGTTCTACTTTCTGGAGCAAGACTTGAAATGACCATGTTGTTAGAATGTATATCTAAGTCCTGGAATTCCATGCCTCGCACAATACTAAATTCTAGCAGCACATCCAGATTTAAACTACTGCTTAAGGAACACCTAACCAAAAACGGCTTTGCTCCTGCACTAATCAAGCTGATCATTCTGTCCTTCCTTGATCTTACAACCAAAATATGTCTTCCCTTACTAAATTCTAACATCCAAACTATCCCTTCTATCATGGAATTCCAAGTTCTCTCTACATATCTTAAGCTCATTACTGCTCCTAATTTTATCTACATAGCTCAGGCTTCCTACAGTTTCATCATATTCCCCCCTTCTTGTACTTCACCTCAATATTGCCTTAGCTATTATGGTTTAGAACAAATAACATTAGCATAGCAACAGTCAGCCATATTCTTGTTCGTATATCATACATGTATCTCATAAACATGTACCACCAAAACCATGATATTGATCTACTGATCAGTCATTTCTGT
This sequence comes from Protopterus annectens, assembly GCF_019279795.1. Taxonomy (NCBI): domain Eukaryota; kingdom Metazoa; phylum Chordata; order Ceratodontiformes; family Protopteridae; genus Protopterus; species Protopterus annectens. The sequence continues at coordinate 177,168,596 of NC_056746.1, forward strand.
ATGATGGCACAAGCTATTTCATGCTAGTTTATTTGTTGGCTTTCTTTTTTCCACTTTATATTACTCTCTCAGTTTTTATTGTTTATGTATAAACTATTTACTACCTATATTTACCAAAGTTATGTATTCTTGATTGTTATCAGTTTATTGTATTGTTTTTGTAATGGAGCTTTTCTCCCCAGGCCTCCACTGAAATGAGGCCACTGGCCCAGTCAGACATCCCTGGTAAGCAAATGTAAAATAAAAAATAAATAATAAATATATGACGCCAAATACAAGCAGGCTTATGCACTATAATCCATATAGGACTTCTGGAATCAGAGCATGTGCAGCTGTGAAATTGGCAAGCTGTGTGACTAGATATCAATTATAATTATCAGCGATACCCAGAAAATATTAACCAGTAGACAAATGATTATATATGTGAATAATGCATTTTGTCAAAGGCTCTCCGGATAATTCTATTACCTGAATTGCTGTCTTATTTTGCACATTTGTCCCACAAGGTTCACATTCTTGAATTATTGTTTTCATGTCCATGCAAGTGTTATGGAATCAGGAGTTCTGTCTCACGAAGGGTTTGGTTCTAACTATCCCTTGCTGAGCCTCCTCTAAAATTTGAAGGTATCTTTTTTTTTTCAGAATCTAAGTGATTATTAATTTTATTCATTTGGCAGTGAACTTTTCAGCCATAGACCCACTAAGTTTCTTTTGGAAGTTGCCATAGTATATAAGGGTAAGAATAATCTGTATTTTATGTTTTAATCTATACCATGAACTAGTCTCATACAATTATATAATCTTCTAAAGCATTAGATGAACATGTCATACCTCTTGACTGTCCAGATTTTTGCCTCATATTTTTTTGGTCTTTTCCTTATAAAAATCTGTGGTTTTCTGGCAAATCAGTGAGGATTAAAGGCACTAAATAATGATATACATTTGAGTTTCAGACTTCATATCCTTCAGAAAATGCATGGTAACACAAATCCTATTATTCTACCAAATTTATGAGGTTTTGCTGAGTGTAGCACTATAAGGGCTCTCCAATGAATCCTGTAGGGTGTCATAGTGTTATGTTCTCTGAGACCAGCACATAGTCGTACTGATTATGTTTCTATTTTTGTAGGAGTTTAAATTTGACATTCTCGTGTACGAGTTTAACTGGCTTGCGATCTGTGTTTAGCATGGACCTACAGCACCACAGGATACCAAAAACTTCCCTTTTCTCAAAAAATCATGCCGCTCATCCCTTGAAAGTAATATGCATACCCGTTGGGTTGTTTTAATTTGTTTTCTTTCCACATCACTTAACTGTTTGCTTCTCAATACACTTCGTTTGTGTGTTGTTATTCTCTTCTTTGTAAAGTTTATCATGCCCAGATGTCTTTGACTGTATATATTTATCTTCATTTATGCAATAAAAGGTAATTAGTATTCCAAAACATGCACACTGATTGGATACCCCAATACACATGCCTATTGTAACTCAGGCATTTCCCAATAGAAATCAAACCAGAAGAAGATAAAAATCAGGCAGCAATTGAAAAACAAAAGAAAGAATATAATGTGAAGTATCAAATTGGAAGGCAAGAAATGGAGAAAATGCATAAATATAGTTGCAAGGGTAGAAAACTCTTGGAACAACTTCATGTTGATCAGGATTGAACTTAAGAATGGTTAAGGAGAGGTGAATTTAAACCAAAAGATGAAAGATTAATATTGGCTGCCCAAGACAGTGGACTATGTACACATTGGTTTACAAAGTCCATTGAACATGTGGGTGAAACAGACAAATGTAGGTTTTGTAAAACAGAATTGGAAACAGTCATACATTTTGTTGCTGGTTGTGACATATTAATGGCAGAAGGACTGTATACTGAAAAGCATAATAATGTGGTGAGACTATTGCATTGGGGATTGTCCAAACATTATAATATTGAAGTAGCTGAAAAACACTGGAAACGTGAGCCACAAAGCATTATAGAAACTTATGGAGTTTATATCACGTGGGATCACCCATTATTGACAGTTCAAAAAAACAGAAGCAAGAAAACTAGATATAGTAGTCCACGAAAAGAAGCCAAAAGTAGCATTAATCATTGAAATTGCTACACCCAATGACTTACATATAGAGAGACACAAAGTCATAAACTAACAGGATTTGCAGGCAGAAACAAGGACAATCAGCAAGAAGGATACTCAGACAGTTCTAATAGCAGTAGGAGCAACGGGTCTTATAAAAATTATTTGCAATCATACTTAGATATGTTACCAATACATGTAACTCTGTATGAATTGCAGAAGGAGGCATTACTGGGCACATTGCTGGTGCTGCGAAGAGAATATTGAAGCAATACTAATTTCATGAACTTTAATCATACTTTGACTTAGAAGTGGAGTCCATTCCCATCATAATATTAGAAACCCAAAAGACTTGGAGAAATTAAAAAAAAAATAGCAAAGACATCTGAGCGTTATAAACTTCACAAAGATGGGAATAACAGCACCAATGTGGAAAACATAAAGAAGAAAATACTTAAGATGTGAAAGGAAACAAACTGAAAAAGATGTCAAAGGCAAACTGAGAAGTGAATGGTTTAGTGTGTAGAGTCTAATGTAAACAGTATCTCAACATGATATGTCAATAAATCATCAAGAAATGGTACAACAGACAGATAAGTATACTTTTCCTAAAGATTTACTAGAAATTCAAATTTAAAACTCTCATCAGAAGAATTGTTTGAAAAATGTAGTTATAATTACACAGAAGGGAACAATCAGGAAATAGAGAGCAAGAATAGAATAATTTAAAAGATTAATATAATGTAAATGGAGAGGCATATTAAGATAGATGAGAGAAAAACTATGGGAATTGCATAAGATTTAAAATGTTAGAAGACTAATAAGAGATGTATGATCTAACAAAAATAAATTAAATAAACTACTGAGCTAAAGTAGTACAGGTAAGGTTTTATCACAAAAATGCAAAACAGCAAAAGAGACTGGAACAGGTAGACTGTCACCATGGAAACACTGACTAAGGAGATGCATGCCATTGACTACAGTGCCTCCTTTGTTGTGTACCTAAATAGACATATCCAACAACTGGAACATCAACAGAAGTTCCTCACTGAAAGAATAAGTAACATGTCCTATGCAGACCACCTCAAAGCCCTATCCCTGTATTCTGTCTCCTACTGGCTGTTGAGGGGAGCTCTATGCCTAGTATATAAGCCATTGTCAGACCACACCCTAATGGACTCCTGTATATCCACAAAACAAACAGCACCAGAATTATCCAATCTAAAGACTTAAACCTTGCCTGTGGTATAAATAGGACCTACTGTACAGACAGGTATGTATCCCAGAGACTACCCCTTCTCTGGAATAGGCTCCCGATCCATGTGAAGCAAAGTTCCTCCCTAACCCAATACAAGTGTAACTTGGACAATTGGATGAGGAACAGGAAATTCACCTCTGGTTTGGCATCTATGGACACAGGCAGCCTGTAAATGTTTCATCTCCCAAGCCCCTGCTTAAACTTATCAAGAGTACCAGAATTTTCATAGATTTGGGATATATGGCTAGTCTTAAAAAGGCCCTAGTCACATCTGTGAACTTATGAACAGACAGACAGACAGACACACACACACACACACACACACACACACACACACACACACACACACACACACACACACACACACACACACACACACACACACACACACACACACTCTCTTACAAGATGCTAGTGAGCAGTCATTTGAACCCAAAAAAAATGCCATTACAAGAACATTATGTGATTCTGACCAGAGACACACCCGCACACACACACACACACACACACACACACACACACACACACACACACACACACACACACACACACACACACACACTGCAGTCCACTACTTGCATACATGAAGCAATATTTTATCCATTCATTCTGCAAGCAAACCAACACAACACAACACCACAGTGTTGACCATTCACTCAAAACAAAACTAGCACACATGCCACATGCTTTCATTCATTCATTCATTCATTCATTCATTCATTCATTCATTCATTCATTCACACCAACAACCCCTCTACAGACATGAAAATCACTTTTCATCCATTCACTCCAAACCCTGCCTGTATAATACTTACTAGACATTATATTCTGCATGCTAAAAAGCCAGAGACATCACTGTAATTGTCTTGGCACTTACTATACAGAGCCAGAACAACCCCAATGATGCCACATGCCCACTCATACTCTCAGTGCATATAAGTATACAACAGGAATGCAATGCCCACTCATACTCTCAGTGCATATAAGTATACAAGAGGAATGCAATGCCCACTCATACTCTCAGTGCATACAAGTGTACAACAGGAATGCAATGCCCACTCATACTCTCAGTGCATATAAGTATACAAGAGGAATGCAATGCCCACTCATACTCTCAGTGCATATAAGTATACAACAGGAATGCAATGCCCACTCATACTCTCAGTGCATATAAGTATACAACAGGAATGCAATGCCCACTCATACTCTCAGTGCATATAAGTATACAACAGGAATGCAATGCCCACTCATACTCTCAGTGCATATAAGTATACAACAGGAGTGGAGTGCCCACTCATACTTTCAGCTTTTAACAAATCAAGGGATGTCATTGTCACCCTTCACTCTGTCCTTATTAGGCCAGTTGTTGAAGATACACATGCCATAAATTGAACACCACAATGATACTTTATTTAAAGAATACAAGGCTTAAACAGCATGTCCTACTTGCAACAATTCAAAGTCCTGTCACTATACTCGGTATCCTACAGACTGCTAAGTGGTGACATGTGTCTGGCATACAGGGCATACTCTGACCAATTACTAATGGACATAATGCACATGAGTAAGTCAAATGGTATCAGAAATGCTCAGTATATAGCTCTAAACCTCTTCTGCAAAACCACCAGGATGGGTTTGGAGGAATAGGTGTATCTCACAGAGGACACTGCTGCTCTGGAACAGACTCCCATCCACATAAAACAAAATTCAGCCCTGTCCATTTTCAAGTGCAATGTAGATCTATGGATGGGAAACAGAAAATCTACCTAAAACTACCTGCCCCCACTACTAATGGACAGAGGCAGCTGCTAAACGCTTTATGCCATGCATGGTCCCCCTTAAATTATCTGTGTTATGATCCCAGTTATTCTCATTTGGGGTAATATACAATTATCAACCATGGTATGGGTAAAGCCATTTGATTATAGAGATGTCTTACCCATGGGATGGGTAAGGCCAATCTGTAACCAAAAGGGATAGGATAACTCAAGCACAAAATGGGAAACTGTGTAGGCTTAAAACAACCCACAAGGGCAGCTATCCTGGTACTTAACTATGAACCTGCCAAAGCAATGACATTGGCAGAAGTCTTTAAGGTAATCAGATAACTGAGATTTGATGACATTTCAGCAATACTTCTAACATATGAGGTGGCAGTATATTCCAAACTGCTGGTGCTTTTTTTTTTGTTCAAAACACAGTTATGGCAAACTAAGTAATGCCACTTTAAATGTACAAAATGTACTTCAGACAGCTAAGCCCTTTCATTTTTCTTAGCTTTCTGAACTGCAGTCTACACACAGTCTAGGGATGGTGTTGTAACGATGATTTAGCATATATTTTACTTACATATGTTTAATTAAACACCATTTTGTCATGAGAAACAATTAGATTCCTCACCTAAGAAGCTGAGGGACCCTCAAAGCAAATATTCACCATGAATTAAATGAAGTGAAAAGACCCATGTGTTGGGAAGATGAACAGGAACTAGAGATGGTGTAACTTTATTAAACATAATGTCCTTAATTAAACATCTGACCAAAGAACTGACTCTTGTTCCAGAAATGTTAAAGATGAAATATGTTTGCAGTCTGATATTTGTACAATCACTAAAGATATTTTAATGACAAATATGATGTGTAGTCACTACCTAATATTACAAGTCATTGTCCAAAAACAAAGCTTCAGGATATTCTGAATGCAACAGAAAGGTCCATGTCTCTAACTCATGCATGGAACATGCTTCTAAAAAATAGAAAGACACTGTTAAATGAAATGTAACATAAATTACTTTCTCACAGCTACAGTCCATATCTGAAAGGTTCTTCAAAAATGAAGCATGTAACATACTGTTTTAGATCACAAACAGATAGTGGTTTTATTTTACACACACCACAGGCAAACCCTCATAAAGAAAGCAGCTTTTTTCTGTGTAACAATTTAAAGTTGGTGTGCACTCCTACCAACAGTGAGAAGCTCTTCTTCTTTTCCATTTATATCTTCAAGCAGAAATTCCCAACTCATGTAACCATTGCTTCATGCATGTGTAAGAGGGAGTGTGCTAGGTACAACTCAATTTCATAAATGTAATTAATCTAATCAACTGGTTTGACTAATGAACTCATTTTATCAAGAGCAACCAGACCACTAAGTTAATTCGCTCTAATTTATATGTTGGTGAAAAAGTGCAACACACACACACACACACACACACACACACACACACACACACACACACACACACACACACACACACACACACACACACACACACCCCTACCTCATACAACAGGCTGCAGGCTGTATCCCCTGCAGCCCTTGACAAACCCAATTAAGTCCAAGGCTCTGAATCCTAAGGGTAAGTTACAAATCACAAAATTAACTTCCTGTTAGTCCACTGGCCTCATATCCTCACCTGTGCAGGCTTCAGAAACTTGGTCTTTAGCAAGACAAATGGGTACCCATTTCAGCACACAATGTTGGCATCAGTTATATAGTTACATGCAAATTACAGTATTAATCATATTATGATGATCTGTATCTATAAATCTATGTAGGCTAAGCTGGTATATGCATGGAACTTTACATACATCCCATAGCATTATCATCAAAATCCATCAGCTATACAGCAGTGCTACTAAATCTATATAGAAGTATTTTATACTTTAAACTACTGCCAGCGAGTACCTAATCCGTAATATAAAATGTCATGTCTCAGTGTATTGCATGCAGGATTAATTACTCTTCATATATGTGTAATATGCCACAACTCTGCCTATTATGCCTATAGCACAAATACATATTTTTTATTTTTATTTATTTATTTTCTGTTCATCAAGATTGGCTGATTGGGCAAGAAAAGCCTCTTTTTTTCTCAGAGCTCTGGGGTCAAAAGGTTCAAACAATTAGAATACAATGATATACTATGATGTTTTAATACACAGCGTTCTAAGGAAAACAATTCAGTAGAAACAGAGACAACATTCAATAATGGTCTAATGCATAGAGTTCTAGTGAAACACTCTATTAGGAATTAAAAACAATGTAGAGTAATAATCTAATATATAGAATTCTAAGAAAACATTGTATCAGTATAAACATCTTTGACAGTGGTATTCAGTTTGTTCAACATTAAAATAATTTAACTTTATGTTACATATTTAAATGTAAAGGAGGGGTAGACTAGGGGGATATATGAAGTAACAGTGGGAAAGTGGGAAGAGGAAGTTGGAGAGATGAGAAGGAAAAGTGTAAGTAGGGAAACTGGTGGAAAAAGGGAATTTGTGGAGAAATGGAGGCAAGTTTGTACAGTTGTACAAGTGACTTGTGGTGTTTGCTTAAGGTGTCTATAAGCCAGGTGTCTTATAAACATTACACTGGCTTGGAGACTCCACACTATCCTGATGAGGAACATGAGCTCAGTCAGGAGTCAGTCATCTGTTATTTTGAAGCCTTTTAATTTGTCTATTTGTAACGTTTGATGACATAACTGGAATAGAGACCATCTCCTCCAGTCCTGCTTGATTTTGTGGTGGCCAGAAGAAGTTTTTCACCACAGTGTAACTCTCTTCACAGTGAATACTGCTAAAAAGATGTTTGTTAGTGAGGGGCAATTATTGGGGTTGTAGATTCAGTTATGGAGTTAAAATTTATAAAATTATATTTTACTTTAAATCTGTATTTTATCCATATGCATTTGGCAATTTGCAAACTTGCATTTATTTAACTGTTTGAAGTGTTACCTGAACAGATTCACAACTGGAAATCCTCTTTGTACAACTTCACTTTCCCAGGGATATACAATAGGGTCAAGAACATTCTTGCTTCTCAATAGGTAAGAGCGGCTGGGAATTTATTGGAGAAAATTGGAAAAGGAACCAAGAGAAAATAATTAGAGGAGAAAGGTAATAGAGTGGGACTAGTCCAAAGATTTCTTTGGACTGCAGGCTAGAGATTGATATTAGTCCATAATAGGGAAGGAAGAGTATAGGCAAAGAGAAAGAAATGGGGGATCCTAAGTGAAAGACCAGCACTGGTAGATGTTTTAGTAGAATGCAGAACAGAAGCTGCTGTTAAAACAGACAACTAGTAGAGCATATAAAATATTGCATGATAACTATAAGAATCGATCAGAGGAGGTTAGAAAAGATTGGGAAGAGAGACTGAATAAGCAATTCACAAAGAAACAATGGGAGATCTAAGTATGTCTCCCAAATATGTAACAAAGTCTAGACGATGTAGAATCTTTGCTTGGAAGTGTTTACATAGGTATTTTTATACCTCAAATAAACTCCAATTCTCCTCAAGTAGAGAGCAAATGTTGGAGGTGTGATGAGGAAGAAAGAGATAATTGAGAGTGTCATGAGCTGGCAGACTTTAAAGATTTCCTGCAGACTACTCTATCAGAAATACTGGGTGAGCAAATTGGTATAACTAAGGAAATTATATTTTGAGCTATAATACAGAATGGAATTGCCTAGACATAGTAAGGCCTTGCCAAGTCTAATTATGGTGGATACCAAAAAAGGAGTTACTAGATAATGGAAAATAAAGACTATACCACTATAAGTAGTGAACATAGTAACAGAGATAAAACAATTGGAAATGGGATCATTAGGAAAGGGTAGAGCAAACTACATAGAAAAAATTTGAATTGTGGCAACAATACACACAGAATAACGTTTTGGAGGAGGAATGAGGTTTAAAAGAAGACAGGATTTGAATGAGCTAAGTAATGTTTGACTGACAATGACTGGATAGATTATAAGTGATGTATAATGTTTGCAACCCAAAAATATGTCAATGTGGTTTGTTTTCGTTTATATAAATTTATGATTGCCTATGTCATAAGTGATAATTTAATAAAGATGTTTCTTGTTTAAAAAATAAATAAATAAAAAAAGAACATTTTTGCTTCTTTCATATGTTCTGCTTCACTTATTGACGTTGCCTAACTGCCTTGCATTGGTGAAGTGCTTTCTTATTCCTTTCTATCCCTTCACTCCACTCACACTTTTACCAGGATTCAGTCTTCAAAATCATGAATAGTAATAATCCTCCAGGCAGCTGCAAGCAAAATTTCACAGTGGAATTGCTTTGAAGATTGCCATGAAGAATGGACTGGTAGTATAAAAGGCATAGGATTTCTGAGATTGAACATTGCAGATGATATGACAGCACCAAAAATAAATACCTCAGCATTTAATTATTGTGTCAAATCAGTTTTATTTGTATTGCTAATTGCAAAGAGGAAAGCAGAAATGAAATCACAAAAGCATGAAAGTCATGAGGGTTTTTATAAAACAACTGGCTCTTCTGTACAGTATGTCTACTTTATTCCTTAGGAAATATGTACAGTTACCTCAACAATTTTTGAAACAGTTAAAGACATCTTAGCAATGTTATGGAAAGACATTTTATTAAGACATAATAAATGTATCATAAATAATTTACTATACAAATCACTGACCTGTGGCTTTATATCCCCTCTTTTTGTTGGCAGCCTTTACCAGAAGAACGGTTTATGAAATTGTCAATTGGGCCTGCAAAACTTTTTGAAAAGTTACTGAAATTGGGAAACATTATTAAAGTACTGACTATTGGAATTTATTTAATGTATTTATTTATTTATTTATTTATTTAAATTTGTTTATTAATGGGGAAGAACACAGATCAAACAATGACCAGTTACAAGCTCAGTGTGAGTTACATCCTTATGTAATAAAATAATGTACAGTATACGAAATAGTCACCAAAGCCATGGACTAGGGAAAGATGGTGCACACTGCCTACCTTGACCTAGCCAAAGCCTTCAACACTATTCCTCACATGGGTATAATAGATACACTTTCCCTGCTAGGCATCAAGTCATATGTTATCAGATGGGTAGCTAAGTGGCTCACTGATAGAACCCACTCAGTGAAAATAGGGGAAGCCACCTCTAGTAGTAGACCCGTAATGTGCGGCATACCCCATGGATTGGTCTTGGGGCCTCTACTGTTTGGGATACACTTTTATGAGGTGCAAGCTAAGACCATTGGTCTGTGGCTGACCAAGTTTGCAGATGACTGCAAGCTGGGTGCTGCCTTAAATTCATATAGTGATGTGAACATCCTCCAAGAGAGCCTTACCCAAACTAATCACTGGTGCCAGAAGTATGGCCTCAAACCGAATGCCAAGAAATGCATCATTATCCCCTTTGGGGAAAATGACATTCCCGCTAATTATTACATTAATAACAATGTACTAAGCATGCACTCAGTCGTAAGGGACTTGGGCACCCATGTGGATAGCAACCTGACCTTTGACCACCACGTTGCCTCTATTGTACAGAAGGCTTTCTACATGGCCCACCTTGTAAATAAGTGTATTTCATGCAGGAAAAAGGAGGTCATAATACCTCTGTGCTCCTCCCTTATCAGACCGATTATCGAGTACAATGCTCCCTTGCCAAGCACATGCAGCAGTTGGAGAGACCACAGAGGTTTCTGACCAGGAAAATCCAGGGTCTCAAACATCTACCTATACAAATAGGCTAAAAGCCATGTCCCTCTACTCAGTCTTGTAATAACTGCTCAGAGGTGACCTCTGCCTGGCATACAAGAACGTCTCAGAATTAGCCTTTATGGAGTTGCTGCATATCCGTTACTCAAACTCCACTCACGCAACCTGCAAGCAAGACCTTAGCCTGGCCTGTGACATTAATAGAACTTGTTGGTGGGATAGATTTGTGTGCCAAAGACTCCCTCATCTGTGGAATAGACACTCTCTCCATGTAAAGCAGAGTATCTCACTAACCCTGTTTAAGAGAAACCTGGATGACTGGATGAGAAACAGAAAATGCACCCATGGGATCCCACCTGTGTCCCTGCTGGACAAGGGAAACAGGTGCTGGCTTTGAGGGAACATGAGCAAAATTCTTGGCAAGGCCTTTAAGGGCCTCAGAGCCAATAGCCTAGTATTTTCCCGTGAACCTATGAACAAATAACAATGGTTTGCTTCTTCATGTAAGCATAGAAAATCTGATAAACAATATATGCATAGAAGATCTAACTAACCAAATATATGTAAAGTTACATACGTAGAATAGAAAAGGGAGACTAGAGTTAAAAGAGTAGAAGTAGAATTTGTGGATGTATGGGCAGTAGTAGGTAGGTTAGAAAAGCTAATAGAGACCAATAAGATGAAATAGTGATAAGTAAGATGGAAACTACATTATGTATAGTGGGTTTAGAGCAGTAATGGTCTAGTAAACTCAATCACAGTTAAAGATGAAAACTACATTATGTATAGTGGGTTTAGAGCAGTAATGGTCTAGGAAACTCAATCACAGTTAAAGATGAATGAGTTCTTCATGTGGGTTCATAGGTTCATAGGTTCATAGGTTCATACTAGGCTATCTGCCCGAGGGCATTTACAAGCCTAGCCCATAGTTTTGTGGCTTACGCCACCCCTTTAGTTTGGAGAAACTATGCCCATTATTTTGCTGTGCCTCTGTCGAGCAGTGACACTGAGGTAATCCCTGGGGTGTATCTGCGATCTCCCATCCATTGGTCAAGATTCCTCTTGAACAAGGCCAGCGAGGTGCTCTGCCTCACATATACCGGGATTTTGTTCCACAGCATAGGGAGTCTTTGGGTGATGAATCTATCCCTCCAGCACGTCCTATTAATAACCGTGTCGAGGTTTAAGTCTCCCGCCCTTGTGGCTCTGAGGGATCTAGATTTTTTGAGATGAAGCATGTTCATCAAATCTGGGTTTGACATGGCCTTGTATGTCAGGCACAGGTCACCTCTGAGCAAGCGGTAAGCAACTGAATATAGCTGGAGTTCTTTCAGTCGGGCAGCATAAGACAGATTTTTGAGACCCTTTATCCTTTTGGTGAAGAACTTTTGTGGCCTCTCCAGCTGCTGCAACTGTCGGGTCAGATACATTCCGAATGGGGCATTGTACTCAAATCATTGGTCTGATGAGTGATGAGTATAGGGAGACTATGACCTCCCTTGATCTAGATGTGAATCCCTTCATGATAAGGTGGGCAATGTAGAAGGTCTTCCTAACTACTTTAGCAATATGAGTGTCGAATGAAAGGCTACTGTCAACCTGGGTCCCCAGGTCCCTGATAACTTCTTCTGTGATCATTGGATTGCCACCTATATGGTAGCTAGGGGTAACCTTGTTTTTCCCGAAGGGTATGACTATGCATTTCTTGGCATTTAACTTCTGACAGGATATCTGTGTCAGATGTATTTTCGACTACGGTGCTCAGTTTGCAGTCATCTGCAAACTTTGTCAGCCATAACCCTCCTGTGTTTGCTTGCATTTCAGAAAAGTAGATGCCAAACAAGAGTGGGCCCAGGACTGAGCCCTGTGGGACACCACTTGTGACAGGCTTTGAGTCTGACATGGCGCCAGCAACTCTGACCCTGTGGGTTCTATCACTCAGCCAGTTTGCAACCCATCTTGTAATGTATGGGTTTATATTTAAGTTGATGAGTTTTTCAATGATACCCGAGTGGGGTATTGTATCGAAAGCCTTCGCCAGGTCTAGGTAGGCTGTATGGACTGCCTTTCCTCGTCAATGGCCTTGGTGACTGTTTTGAAAAAGTCAACCAAGTTTAAAAGGCATGATCTGCCTTTGACAAAGCCAAACTGGGTTGGATCCAAAGTCTGCAAATTCCCTATGTCTTTATTTATGAGATCCATTATGATCCTCTCCATGGCTTTGCAGATAAGGCTTGTCAAGCTAATGGGACGGTAATTTCCAGGGTCGGTGGAGGCACCGCCTTTGTGAAGTGGGACCACAGTCGCTGTCGCCACTCCCTGGGCACGTATCCGGAGGTGAGACTAAGATTAAACAGCTGTCCTAACTGTGGGTTTAATTCCTCGTTGAGTTCGTGGAGCACACAGCCGGGGACACCATCAGGTCCCATGGATGCTGTGTTCTTTGCCTTGGAGAGAGCAGTTCTCACCTGGGCGTTAGAGATGTTTGGGGGCTACAATCATTTGGTATAGATATCTCTCCTTTGGGGGGGGGAGAAGTTTGCACTGAACCTGTCAGCCAGTATGTTGGCAATGTCTGTAGGATCAGTAATCTTCACATCATTTTGGACTAATTCTGAGCGTATCTGGGAGTTTCCTCCTAGGTTTCTGACATAGCTAAAGAATGCCTTATGGTTGTCTTTAGAGTCCTTAGCTATTTTTCTCTCAAAATTAGCTTTGGATGATTTTATGAGAGCTCTTAGCTTTTTACTTATAGTGATCAGAGGTGTCTTTCCTTTTAAGGATTTTGCTCTATCTTGTAGTAGCTTTCTCCTTTTGTTGTAGAGTTTGTTTATGGCTGGGGTCCACCAGACTGGACGCTTGCCTTTGGTACAAAGAGTCTTTGTTTTGCTTGGGATTGCCTGATCCATGCAGCCCTGCAGGTGCTGGTAGAAGGCATTTGTAAGTGATTCAGCGGTTTGAGTAATGTTTACCGCCGGCTCGGGGGCCTTAAAGGAGACCACACTAGTCTTAAGCAGTGTGAAGTCGGCTTTCGAGAAGTTCTTTACTGTGGTCTTTTTTATTTCGGGTGGGGGTGGGATAAGGACCTCCAGCGAGATTAGTTTGTGATCTGATCTCACCAGTGAGGGGTATACTTCCAGTGTTGAACATTGTGCTCCCATGTTCGTGATGATGAGATCAAGTATGTTTTCTCCTCTTGTGGGGATGGTGACTAGTTGTTCCATGGCATTTGAGTTTATGAATTCCAGGAACTTTTGGGCTAGAGTGTTAGGGCTTGAGTAGTGTTCCCAGTCTATATTAGGGTAGTTGAAGTCACCTAGTATGATGGTGTTCGGAGATACATTTATCCCCTCCAGTGTTTTCAGGAAGGCCATATGAGGTTCCTGAGTTTGCGAGGGTGGCCTGTAACATGCTACAAATTGCAGAGCAGTCTTGCCTATGGTTAATTGCACCTGGATGGTTTCCGATGCATCGTGCGTTGCCACCAATCTTGAGGTGTGGGTGTCCTTGATGAATATGGATACCCCCCACCTTTCTTGGTATTGTCCGGATTTTGGGGCTGGAAAAATGTCAGAAAAATGCAGAAATCTCTGCAGGGAACAATATGAAATACAATACATTATAACTTCTCAGGGTGAATTTATTAACCCTAGAGTGGTGCTTAGACCTTCTCATAATGATAGTAATTGGCTGGAAATAGAAATAAATTTGAGGCATTATAGACTGAAGAAAGACAGGAGGAGGAAGAAGAGACTACTTAAACAGAAAAAAATTGACTCTATAGTAAAAACAAACAGTAGGACAATTATAAGAATGAGGACACAGTACGACCTACTGGTAGGTAAACAATGAGTAAAAATGAACAGTAGGACAATTATAGTATGTGGGAGGTAAAGGTGCTACATAGCTGTAGATATCAGTTTATGTGACATGTCCTTTAGATGGACAGTGGCACTCAAACTGTTTTAGTAGGTATTGTTTGAACAGTGGCCTGAACAGGAAGTACTTTATGTGCTCAGTTAAATCAGGACAAAGTGACTGCCATAGTTTTGGGGCCAGTACAGAGAAGCAGTAGTTAGCAGAGTACAGTCTGTGAGAAGGGGTTTGCCATGGAAGCACCAAATCTGGCCTAGCTGCTTAGGTTGTAGGTTTGAGAGGCAGTAAACAGTTCGGAAGAGGAAAAGGAAGTAGGTGTCAAGTTTGCGTATTTTGAAGTGTAAGGAACCAAGAAGAAGATTTGACCTGGCCTGTACTGGAAGCCAAAGAGTAAGGCAGTGATATCCATTCCTTGGTAAATAATTTATTTATTTGTTTATTTTCTTGTTGCTCACTGTATAAGGCCTGCTGTTTTGATGGTTCATTTGAGGCATTTCAAAACTGTTTTTAAATGTGATGTAGAGCATGTATATTTTATTCTGAAAAAGTTTGGTTCCGAAAGCGTGGATTAAATGTTTTTTATTATGCTAATATTGTGTGGATTTCACTTTGTTCTTCTGCATCCTCCAGTCTGTTTTTTTTTTTTTTTTTGTTTATTTGAGATTGATTGGCTCTGAGTCAGATATCATGGAACTGGAGTCTGTGAAACACAGAATCTAAGTCAGGCACAACTCATTAACATCACCACTGCCTGCATAACATGGAAATTTATTCTGTCTCATTTAAAGATGGGGGACCTAGGACGCAGCAAAGCAACTAATGATATATAGGCTGTAATGAAAACATCAACTAAATTAACTGAGTTTACATAGTGCAGCCAGTCTGTAAAAGGATAGCGATTAGTGTATACTGTTTCAAGGTCTCTCTCAGAGAAGGGGTTGCTTTTGTTACCTGAGACAGTGAGTTACCTTAAAGACTACAGAATTGCACATATGTTGTGTATGTATAGAATGTGAGTGTCCGGATAGCCTGATATTTTGTGCAGGCTTGTTGCATGCTTTGTGCCAACCTGAATAGTAGAAGGGAGATAATTTAAAAGTAGAAATGGATAAATTATCTAAGATAGGGCTTTCAGGTTATTCCTCCTGTAGAGATATGATAAAATGTGAAAACAGAGGAGATTTATTCATGTCTGTTTTGGAAGAGGATCACAGAGAAGTTCAGATGTGAGACCTTATGTAGTGAGATGGGAAAGCAAGTGTGTATGCCTACATGTATTCTGCTTATGAAGAATTGTGTGCAAAAGAAATATGCCTCATCTTGTGTGCTACATTTCTGGATGCTGCCTTTACTGCCTCTGTATGTCTCACTGTTGAGATGTTATCATGCAGGATGTTTAGTAGGTACTCTCTGTACTTCCCTTAAGATTAGCGCCCCTGATCTCTTAGATGTGTATGGATAAACGTTTTCCTGTTATTTATACAGGAGGCTTTGGACAGAGCATTGAATTGGTTATATTACCAAGGAGGTGAATGCTAACTTTAAATTGCTTGCAAACTGCTAGTAAGACAGTGCTGTGTTATGTTGTCTCAGATACTATGACCAGCTCAATTCTGTGTGGTGGCAAGTAGAAATAGTTACTCATTATTTAGTAACATCAGACTCGTGTTCCTACTGCCATCTCTTACATTTCTTAGTAACATGGGACCCATGTTTCCTACTGCAGCCTCTTACATTACTTAACATGAGACTTGGGCTTCTACTGCCATTACTTAGTAACATGTGACCCATGTTTCCTACTGCAGCCTCTTACATTACTTAACATGAGACTTGGGCTTCTTCTGCCATTACTTAGTAACATGTGACCCATGTTTCCTACTGCAGCCTCTTACATTACTTAACATGAGACTTGGGCTTCTACTGCCATTACTTAGTAACATGTGACCCATGTTTCCTACTGCAGCCTCTTACATTACTTAACATGAGACTTGGGCTTCTACTGCCATTACTTAGTAACATGTGACCCATGTTTCCTACTGCAGCCTCTTACATTACTTAACATGAGACTTGGGCTTCTACTGCCATTACTTAGTAACATGTGACCCATGTTTCCTACTGCAGCCTCTTACATTACTTAACATGAGACTTGGGCTTCTACTGCCATTACTTAGTAACATGTGACCCATGTTTCCTACTGCAGCCTCTTACATTACTTAACATGAGACTTGGGCTTCTACTGCCATTACTTAGTAATATGAGACTCGTGTTTCCTGCTGCACATTACTTCTCTGAGTTGGCACCACATTCTTCACCTTTGTTGGTTTCCTAGGATGTTAAACATGCATTTGAGTCTGATAGCCATATGGAAGAGGAAGGAGGAGCTGGAGTTTTTTTGGAGTTACTGAATATATCAAATTCTTGACTGAAATGTGAGATGATGCTGTAACTAACACATGTACTCATTAAGCTTTGGAGTAATCTTGAGCACAGGAACAGAGGAAAAGTCATCTGTGGAGAAGAGGAACAGGCAACCCATTGTATCATGGAGGTGCCTGTTTCCTGGTCACCAAGAGCTGACATTGCTATGCTGCAGACAGGGGTTGAAGCTGAGCTGAGTGCCATGATAACAGAAGCAGAATGATCAGGAAATGATATGGTTACTATATGAAGGCGCTGTTCTGCGGCATTGAGAAATCAATGAGAAATCTATAAGTTTAGAGCCTATGGATATCCAGGTTAAAGGAAGAAATGCTTTAAGTATGGAGTAGAACAAGCTGCACTCACCAGATCAGTACATATTATAGCAAGTGGGATCTTCAGCATACAAGTCAAACCTGTACATTCTTTTTGCTTATTATTAACTTGATTTCTTTTCAGTAAACGTGTATATGTACATTTAGGACATGAGTCTGACTGTGCTGTATCACCTGAGAATTCTGACAGTTTCTGAACAGTTATGACTGAAAAAACGTGAAATAAGGATCTTAATCCATAATGTGATTGTAACTCTCAAAATATATGTGAATGAAAGATGCGAGAGAATTTTGTGAAATTTAGAAATTATATTATTTTCTTAGTGGCATTAAAACTAAATTACTAATGTACTGTGTTGAAGGTTAGCATTCAGAAGAGTCATATGATTAACTCAATATCTGGAGTGGTAGGCAAGAGTAGTTTGCATATCTGAAAGTGGAAATGGGTAGATATTTCAGTGCTTTTAACTGACAATGAAATAGCATTCGTTATGCAGGGAAAGCTAAACAGTGTTGTTTTGTGGAAAAGCTGAACATTTTAACAGAATATAACAAGACTAAAAAATATGAAATGTGGGTAGAGGGCAAATACATGTTTTACATGTATTGCATTGTGTTATGCATGTAAAACAGATTAAAAGTTTTGGTTTTAATCTGTACTTGATAACATTTGTAAAAAACAAGTTATAGAGGAAAAATGTAAAAATGTCAGAAAAATGCAGAAATCTCTGCAGGGAACAAGATAAAATACAATACATTATAACTTCTCAGGGTGAATTTATTAACCCTAGAGTGGTGCTTAGACCTTCTCATAATGATAGTAATTGGCTGGAAATAGAAATAAATTTGAGGCATTATAGACTGAAGAAAGACAGGAGGAGGAAGAAGGGACTACTTAAACAGAAAAAAATTGACTCTATAGTAAAAACGAACAGTAGGACAATTATAAGAATGAGGACACTGTACGACCTACTGGTAGGTAAACAATGAGTAAAAATGAACAGTAGGACAATTATAAGAATGAGGACACCGTATGACCTACTGGTAAGTAAACAATGAGTAAAAACGAACAGTAGGAAAATTATAAGAATGAGGACACCATACAACCTACTGGTAGGTAAACAATGAGTAAAAACAAACAGTAGGACAATTATAAGAATGAGGACACCATACAACCTACTGGTAGGTAAACAATGAGTAAAAACGAACAGTAGGACAATTATAAGAATGAGGACACCATACAACCTACTGTTAGGTAAACAATGAGTAAAAACGAACAGTAGGACAATTATAAGAATGAGGACACCATACAACCTACTGGTAGGTAAACAATGAGTAAAAACGAACAGTAGGACAATTATAAAAATGAGGACACCATACAACCTACTGTTAGGTAAACAATGAGTAAAAACGAACAGTAGGACAATTATAAGAATGAGGACACCGTACAACCTACTGTTAGGTAAACAATGAGTAAAAACGAACAGTAGGACAATTATAAGAATGAGGACACCGTACAACCTACTGTTAGGTAAACAATGAGTAAAAACGAACAGTAGGACAATTATAAGAATGAGGACACCGTACAACCTACTGTTAGGTAAACAATGAGTAAAAATGAACAGTAGGACAATTATAAGAATGAGGACACCGTACGACCTACTGTTAGGTAAACAATGAGTAAAAATGAACAGTAGGACAATTATAAGAATGAGGACACCATACAACCTACTGTTAGGTAAACAATGAGTAAAAATGAACAGTAGGACAATTATAAGAATGAGGACACCATACGACCTACTGTTAGGTAAACAATGAGTAAAAACGAACAGTAGGACAATTATAAGAATGAGGACACCATACAACCTACTGGTAGGTAAACAATGAGTAAAAACAAACAGTAGGACAATTATAAGAATGAGGACACCATACAACCTACTGGTAGGTAAACAATGAGTAAAAATGAACAGTAGGACAATTATAAGAATGAGGACACCATACAACCTACTGGTAGGTAAACAATGAGTAAAAATGAACAGTAGGACAATTATAAGAATGAGGACACCATACAACCTACTGGTAGGTAAACAATGAGTAAAAACAAACAGTAGGACAATTATAAGAATGAGGACACCATACAACCTACTGGTAGGTAAACAATGAGTAAAAATGAACAGTAGGACAATTATAAGAATGAGGACACCATACAACCTACTGGTAGGTAAACAATGAGTAAAAATGAACAGTAGGACAATTATAAGAATGAGGACACCATACAACCTACTGTTAGGTAAACATTGAGTAAAAACGAACAGTAGGACAATTACAAGAATGAGGACACCGTACAACCTACTGTTAGGTAAACAATGAGTAAAAACGAACAGTAGGACAATTATAAGAATGAGGACACCATACAACCTACTGTTAGGTAAACATTGAGTAAAAACGAACAGTAGGACAATTATAAGAATGAGGACACCATACAACCTACTGGTAGGTAAACAATGAGTAAAAACGAACAGTAGGACAATTATAAGAATGAGGACACCATACAACCTACTGTTAGGTAAACAATGAGTAAAAACAAACAGTAGGACAATTATAAGAATGAGGACACCATACAACCTACTGGTAGGTAAACAATGAGTAAAAACGAACAGTGGGACAATTATAAGAATGAGGACACCATACAACCTACTGGTAGGTAAACAATGAGTAAAAACAAACAGTAGGACAATTATAAGAATGAGGACACCGTACAACCTACTGGTAGGTAAACAATGAGTAAAAATAAACAGTAGGACAATTATAAGAATGAGGACACCATACAACCTACTGTTAGGTAAACAACGAGTAAAAACGAACAGTAGGACAATTATAAGAATGAGGACACCGTACGACCTACTGTTATGTAAACAATGAGTAAAAATGAACAGTAGGACAATTATAAGAATGAGGACACCATACAACCTACTGTTAGGTAAACAATGAGTAAAAACGAACAGTAGGACAATTATAAGAATGAGGACACCATACAACCTACTGTTAGGTAAACAATGAGTAAAAACGAACAGTAGGACAATTATAAGAATGAGGACACCATACAACCTACTGTTAGGTAAACAATGAGTAAAAACGAACAGTAGGACAATTATAAGAATGAGGACACCATATAACCTACTGTTAGGTAAACAATGAGTAAAAATGAACAGTAGAACAATTATAAGAATGAGGACACCATACAACCTACTGGTAGGTAAATAATGAGTAAAAACGAACAGTAGGACAATTATAAGAATGAGGACACCATACAACCTACTGGTAGGTAAACAATGAGTAAAAACGAACAGTAGGACAATTATAAGAATGAGGACACCATACAACCTACTGGTAGGTAAACAATGAGTAAATACGAACAGTAGGACAATTATAAGAATGAGGACACCATACAACCTACTGTTAGGTAAACAATGAGTAAAAACGAACAGTAGGACAATTATAAGAATGAGGACACCATATAACCTACTGTTAGGTAAACATTGAGTAAAAACGAACAGTAGGACAATTATAAGAATGAGGACACTGTACGACCTACTGTTAGGTAAACAATGAGTAAAAACGAACAGTAGGACAATTATAAGAATGAGGACACCGTACGACCTACTGTTAGGTAAACAATGATAAGATTTTAGTGTGTTAACAGTGTGTAAAGTAATGGGTGAGGCTGTACTTTATAATTCAAATTATAGAGAATTTTTTCATATTAGAGTGGGAATGATAAGAGGTATGATAAACATCTCCATGTGAGTATAGCAGAAAAAAACTTCTCTGGAAATGACACGTGTTAGAGGTCATATAAGCAGAAAATTATGATATTTGAGAAGGATGATTTTTCTTCATTCCTCCATGTGAAATTCACACTAAAGCAATATAAAAAATATACAAGAGCAAATAAAATATTTAAGTAGGAGAAATGCATTTTATGTATTTTTTTATTAATTGAGTCTTGCGTACAAAATTACCCATATAAAATGTTACGTTTAATGTTGCAGGTAGAGGAAGAAATGTAGGAGCATATTTCAAAACTGTGAAACAGTTAGGGATTTAAAAAGAATGAGTCGTTTAGGATATTGAATGTAACAGTAGAAAATGTATTGGGTTGGATGAATGGAAATCCATAGAAGCAATGCATGATTTGGAAAGACAAGTGCTAGCATCCCTTTGGCAAATTTGGAAGAACAGATGCAGTAATGTGCGTTATAGTATTTTTTTTCTTTATTTTGCTTTTGTTTGCTGGGTTTGTCTGAATGGGTTTAGTAAAAAAGAAGTCTTTTAAGTCTAGGCCTGGGCAGAAAAGCTCCAACATATTACAAACATTTTTAAACAGACATTCAGTAATATATATGAACAGTCATTAAATAATGCACATTAACAATTACACATTCATCTGCTTATTAGATTACATTCAAATGAAAGTAGAGGCAACTGTTACAGAATACGTGATACTTGTGCATTAGTAGATGTTGAACACGGAGCATTTGAAAAGGTATACTAGTGGGTTTGTCAGAATGATAATAAATAGATTGTGCAATTAGTACTTAGAAATTTGAAGAAATTGAGGTGAGGGTAGAAAGTAGGTGAAGAAGAAAATGTCAAGAGGTAGGGTATAGAACAAGTTCAGAGACAATGATATATATATATATATATATATATATGTGTGTGTGTGTGTGTGTGTGTGTGTGTGTGTGTGTGTGTGTGTGTGTGTGTGTGTGTGTGTGTGTGGCTATCATAAGGTTCATATTGGAGGTATAGAGATGAAGGGTGAGCGGTAAGGAATATGTTATGGGTGAAGCAATTAAGGGATTAAGACTAAGGATCAGTTCATAAAAAGTTTACCTGCAAATGCTCAACAATGTGTTCCTCTGCTCACCATTTACCAAAAGTATGATTGAAAAAACGTGGGTTGACAAACCTGTAAAAACAGAAAAAAAAACTTTTTTTTTTTTTTTTTGGCAGGGGTGCACCTCAAATCCATCAAAATTATATATATATATATCAACTGTATGGTTGCAGCACACTGGAGAAAAGGGGATAAAACTCATAAAGGATACCGCTGACACACACTCACACAATACACAGAGATGAAACTAACCGCAATGCAATATCCTTGCACTGATGACGCACGACAGCAGAGTCAGAGATGAGTCATATGTAATATTTTGTGAAAATGTCATCGTATTGTTTTGAATGTTTTAATAGGTACATTTAAATCTGAAAATGTTTTGGTCTTCACGCATGTTGTTATATTAAAGATATATAGTATTTTATTATTGTTTGTACACCTTTTCTTTGCATTGTGATTATTATTTTTCACTGAATGAGTTATCACTACTCTTTTAAATAAATATATTATTTACATCTAACTGATGGACTGCTAACTAATGCCAATGGGACCTTCGTTTATCATTTTATCTGAAGGATTGAGAGTGATGTTGGAACATTAATCCAAGCACCTAGTGTTGACATAGAACCCCCAGCCTTCTTATCTTTCCAGTATCACTGTCTGCTGAGTCTATGACATTACTATATGAGGTAGCCTTGCAAAATGAACCAGTGATAGAGTACAGTTACTAGGAGCTACTAGTTAATATACCAGTGGTCAGAGTCATTTATTTCTTTTGCATTCAGGTACTTAGAGACATTTAGGTATTCAACTTTTCAGATTGTCTCTCTTCTTGCAATCTGGATTGGATAGCTGTATGTATGACTGACTCAGTTTGGAAAATGCATCTTAAGAATATATCTTTATAGTTCCTTCTCCAGTACAGAAATGCAAAACAGATCCCCCAGTCTTTCTTTTCTGGCATTCAGACACTACAGTGATCTGGTAAAAGACCAGCTTTCAACCCAATGATGTATACCCCAGTTTATACAGAGGCAGAAGCCTTCAGTGACTACTACAGCACTGCTGTTCTGTGACTAGGTTCAAACAGCTGATAAGAACCCATCCATTTCTCAATTAATCTTCTACAAAGAGTACAAAGAGCACATTGTTACTTGCCACCTGTTCTACTGAGAATACCTGTCATTTCTTAAATGCTGTGCCATAGCAAGTAACCAGGTAATTTCTTACGGTTCTTATAGCCTGACACATCCATCTACATTCTGTTGTATAACGACTGATTTTAATAATCTCTATTGTGTAGTGAACCCATTAACCTATTGCCTAAACAGACATTTCTTGTGGTTCTGGTTTTCTTTAAAGCACATGCATTTCTCTTGTCCTCTTTATATTGATTTGTGCTCTACATGGTTGCCACTATGTCTGGAAACTGTGGTATGGAAAAAAAAAACTCAAAAAGAATCCTTACCAACTCAGTATCAAAATCATTTCTCTAGTCTGCTCCACAAGTTGCCAAATACTGACTAAGTATTTATTTATTTACTTATGTGTTTGCTTCATTTTGTATTGTTTGTATTTGTTCACTAGGTGCAGCACCGATCCACATGGACATGCTTCTAACTCAGCCCAGAGGCAGTGTCTGGTTAAATTACTTGGTCAGAGTCACATAATAGATACTGTGGGATTCAAGCTCTAGACTGCATGAAGCAGCTTGTCTACATGTCATTGCCTTGATCATCTGGACTACCTGACAAGCAAAAAAGTAAAAATTTAGTAGCATGAGTGTATTTGTCTGAACTTGAAATGGTTATTCCTTACAGTTAAACATAAGAAAAAATCTGAACTTATTCTTTTGGACAGAAAACAAAATAGTACCACACACCATTAGATGCAGCTAAGATACAAATGTAAGAAAGATCAATATTGCATTGCTCTGTGGGGAAGTGGTGTTTTCTTCCAAGTGAAGAACATTAGCTGAGCTAGCATTTTCCAATGTTTTGGTGTAATATGTAACCCTTTAAAGTTTCTTGAACTAACTGAAACTTCAGTGCATCTGATTTTTTTTTCTTTTTGGCCTCCATTTTCTCATAAAACGGTACATGTCAATGTAACAGTTTGCATTTACAGTTATGCTCTGCTAGAAAAAAGCAATTGTTAGTACTGCTTGCTTTGTCTCTGACAGAGTTGGGGCTGGTGGTTATGTTGTACAATCTGTTTAAAATTTCAGGATATTGAACAATGATGACACATGAGTTCAGTATTTACTATAGCTGTCATCTGGTGTACTGTTGTAGAAATCAGTTGCCATTACTAAAAATAAAACATAAAAGAATATGAAATGCTATTTTCTCAGTGGGATATAATGAATGGATAAGACTTAAGTTTTAGACAGGCAACAGATGCAGCAAAGTAGGCCCCTTGTGTAGAATATGCACTAAACATCCTGATGCAAATAATTTCTGTAATATGTCAGCAGTGTGAAATGTATTGATGTAGAAATAAAATGATTGCTAGCGAACTGAATTAAGGCTGAACAATTCATTATACCTCTGTATGAAATGCATAAAGCTGTGCACTAAACATTTGGTGTAGTATATTCTTGTTCATAATCGTGATTATGAAATAATACACTGAGTCAATAATATGTAGTCAGACTCATTAAGCAACATCTGTCTAGAAATAGAATGAATTAGGGCTTTCTGTTTGCTGAAGCTGTACAAATCAGCTGTATGTTGTAAGATACTGTATAGATTATTCAAATAATTGCAGGTTTCAGCAGTTGCTGATTATTAGTAAAGTTAAAATTGCTTTTCAGGAGATATTGGTTTTAAAAAGTTACAAAAGCTGGTCTTTCCATTTGGATTTTTTTAGATATGGGACACAGCAGGGCAGGAGCGATTTCGCAGCGTTACCCATGCCTACTACCGAGATGCTCATGGTAAGTTCTGTAACTCAAGTTGCTGTACTATACGGTGAGTGCTGGAAAGCATAAACGGAAACTGTATGCTTTTTTTTTTAAGTTAGCAAAGTGCTCAAAGTTGTTTTTCTTTAATGATAAAATATTTATGTATTTGATTGCACCTGTCTTTATGAATACCATAATTTAACCTTTGTTATAAAGAAAAGTCACATAGCAAATGTTTGTGCTGCTAGAGGAAACTTAAATGAGGTGACCTGCTGATCACAATGTAATATATAACAAGAGAGTTACAAAATCAACACTATTTACATATGTATAAAAACATTCACACATTATTGGTTTGATTTGAAATAGTTTTATGGAACCTTACTACATCAACCTAGGTGTAAGTGCATGAAAAAACAATGCATATCTTGAAGTGACAGCTACTTAATAATTAATCAAAACATATATGCATTTACTGAAAAGAAACCAAGGTAATAATAAGCAATACGAATTATAATGCCCCTCACTATAGTATCTGGTTAAGTAATAAGTACAAAATTGCTAGAAAAAGATAAAGAAGGAGAGACAAAGCAGAGCAACTGAGTGTGATTTGTGACGGAGGCTGTGAGTAAACAGTGGGAAGGCCATGAGAGTAATACCAGACAATAAATGATAGCCAGCAAACTATACATAGAAGTGGAGCAAGGCTGGCCTTGTATATAAGTATGTGGAAGATAATTGAGTAACTCAGATTTTAAAAAGCACCTAAGTGGGAGCAGAGCAGGTTGTTTAAGCCTAGGTTGAAATTGTGTTCCACGAGAAAGGCTCCAGAGATGTTGATGGTTCTTATGTGGCTATTAGCTAGGTGGAGACTAAGGATAGCAAAATGGGACACTGACCTTATTTTACAGACCTAATTCCAGGCTCCATGGAGTAAAATCAATAAAAAAGGAAAATCAGAAAGATATAAAGTTATAGTTGTAGCAAAGTAGATGGATTTGTAGATAAGATACAGACTGAAGTATTGTCAGTCTGTGTCAGGAAGCACTACATAAAAATGTATTAGCTTAAAGGGCAAAGTGAACATATTCTAAAAACTTGTCTCTGACCCCAGTCCTCAGATGATCTAGTAGCTTGTTTCCAAAATCTTATTCTTAAAGCAAAAATTGTCATAACATTGGACAATTAAGTTAACAGTTCAGTTTATTTGTGTTTTTTTTTTCATCTTGGTCTAAAACTGCAGTTTTGGAATTTGACATGAGCCTTTTACTTTACGCAGCCACATAGTGGCCTTTGTGTCATACCTGATTAGAGAAGGCAGTGATTGTATCCTATCCTATCCCACCACCACCACCATGACCACAGGACACATTCGTTAAATTCTTTCCTTCCCAATGGATATGTACATACTCATTTATATGCAATTAATTAGGCTATATAAGAAGAATGGTCCACTTTTCTGGAGGCCACCATTGTTAGAAATGTTATACTGTTTGCAAGAAATATTGAAGTTTTCCAAGGTCATAAGAGGCATATAAGATCATAGCTAGGAAAAAGAAAATGTTTTGCAGTGTGCCATAGCATGATGGCATGATGAGATAGGACAAAAATGATGCAGTGATGGCATGATGGGATAGGACGTAAATGATGCAGTGATGGTGTGATGGGATAGGAAAGAAATAATGTAATGATGGCATGATGGGATAGGACAGAAATGATGCAGTGATGGCATGATGGGATAGGATGGAAATGATGCAGTAATGGCATGATGGGATAGGATGGAAATGATGCAGTGGTGGCATGATGGGATAGGATGGAAATTATATAGTGATGGCATGATGGGATAGGACAGAAATGATGCAGTGATGGCATGATGGGATAGGACAGAAATGATGCAGTGATGGCATGATGGGATAGGACAGAAATGATGCAGTGATGGCATAATGGGATAGGACAGAAATGATGCAGTGATGGCATGATGGGATAGGATGGAAATGATGCAGTGATGCCATGATGGGATAGGACAGAAATGATGCAGTGATGGCATGATGGGATAGGACAGAAATTATGCAGTGATGGCATGATGGGATAGGAGGGAAATTATGCAGTGATGGCATGATGAGATAGAACAGAAGTGATGCAGTGATGGCATGATGGGATAGGACAGAAATGATGCAGTGATGGCATGATGGGATAGGATGGAAATGATGCAGTGATGGCATGATGGGATATGGCAGAAATGATGCGGTGATGTCATGATGGGATAGGACAGAAATGATGCAGTGATGGCATGATGGGATAGGATGGAAATGATGCAATGATGGCATGATGGGATAGGATGGAAATGATGCAGTGATGCCATGATGGGATAGGACAGAAATGATGCAGTGATGGCATGATGGGATAGGACAGAAATTATGCAGTGATGGCATGATGGGATAGGAGGGAAATTATGCATTGATGGCATGATGGGATAGGACGGAAATGATGCAGTGATGGCATGATGGGATAGGACAGAAATGATGCAGTGATGGCATGATGGGATAGGACAGAAATGATGCAGTGATGGCATGATGGGATAGGACGGAAATGATGCAGTCATGGTATGATGGGATAGGACAGAAATGATGCAGTGATGGCATGATGGGATAGGACGGAAATGATGGAGTGATGGCACGATGGGATAGGACGGAAATGATGCAGTCATGGTATGATGGGATAGGACAGAAATGATGCAGTGATGGCATGATGGGATAGGTCAGAAATGATGCAGTGATGGCATGATGGGATAGGACAGAAATGATGCAGTGATGCCATGATGGGATAAGACAGAAATGATGCAGTGATGGCATGATGGGATAGGACAGAAATGATGCAGTGATGACATGATGGGATAGGACAGAAATGATGCAGTGATGGCATGATGGGATAGGAGGGAAATTATGCAGTGATGGCATGATGGGATAGGACAGAAATGATGCAGTGATGGCATGATGGGATAGGACGGAAATGATACAGTGATAGCATGATGGGCTAGGATTGAAATGATGCAGTGATGGCATGATGGGATAGGACGGAAATGATGGCGCGATGGCATGATGGGATAGGATAGAAATAATGCAGCTACACAGGCTAACAAAGGTAGGACAAATAATGAACTTTGAAAGGAAAGAAAGGAAAAGGCGACATGAATGCTAAAGAGAAAAATGCAACTTCAATACTAAGATTAGGAGATATTTCTTATTGAGATGAAGGGAACAAATCTATGAAAGACTGTGTTATAGTTGTCATGGGGTAGTTGGCACAAAATAATGTAGCAGTGCTCTGTTCTTTCAACTGTTTTATACATTTGAATCTTTGTATATAATTGAATCTGGCAGATTCTTGAATTTCTTCGCAGTAATGCAGATATTCTTAGACTAGAGAATGTAAATATTTCCTAAAACCTATATATTTGAGATCCTTTGAAGTTTGTTTGTTTTTTTTTTGGGGGGGGGGGTTACTTGGCATTTATGTGTTTACTTCATGACTAAATATCTGGGCGTATTCTTACCCCAGGCTCCATACCAATGCTCCCTGTGTTAAAATAATCCGTCAGCAAGAATGTATTTTATCTTAACCCTAATAAAGACATGTTTATACCATTCCTTTAGATAATCCTGCCACAAGCAAACAATTAGATTTAAAATGTTACACAAATTTCCATAGTACAGAAATAAACCCACATTAAATTTGTTTATACAAAAAGCGTATAAAACTTATGCTGATTGCACATTCCTTGCATATTTTTTTCATCTGTTTAAGAGATATATGGTGCCAGGATGTTAATATTATCCTTCATTTACCCTTCATTATTAACATCCCTCACTAGTATGTGTAACTTTTTCTTAGTTGTGAAGAAAACAAATAATCAATAAGTCTAAATGTGGATCTCTGACTATATATAAAGTGTCTTCCATGTTAGAGCATGGCCTCACAAATTTAAGAGGATGGCCCAAAATGAAACTCAGCCCTCTGTTAATAATTATCCTTCTCAATCCCTGCTTTTATGATATTTCTTCACCAATTTCCCCTCTACTATTCCTCACCTCACTCTTCATTAAGTCTTCCTTATCAAATTCAGACAATTCTCCTATCATCTAAACTTGTTTGAAAAATGTGTTGTTTAAAGGAAATTAATATTTCTTTCTCAAGAGTTTGTCAGAACCTAGAATGTGAACTACTACAAAGGGGCATGTCAAAAGCCATGCCTCCTATAAAAGACTACCGTCTGATAAAATATTCATGTTTGGAAAAACAATTTAGCAACTGTCTGACCACATATTTCCATCTGTAACAATCTTGCCTCTACAAATCCCTGATACTCTTTTTTGCCTTCACATCTCCTTTTCTGTCTTATTCCTCCCTGTTGTTTTGTTATGTATGCTAGTTTCAAAAGGTGCTCATAAATTTCCAGGTACAGAATAAATACTGTAAAACAAGCAAGTCAGATTGTACAGTGTCCCTTCTGACAGACAAGATCTATACAGGAATTTGAAATCCTTCCTAACTACTATTTCACTTTACTTGGCATAATTTTTAGCAGTAGCTGCATTTTCCAATTTTCTTTCTGAAAAAAAGTCAAGGAAAGTAGATAGATTTCATAACAAGATTTTGTCCGTTTCCTCCTTGTTCATAGGATGTCTAAATATGTAGCAAACATGTGGCTTATTAACAAAATGTCACAACAGACCATGTTAAGGGCACAACGAGAGTTGCGCCTTATTCCGCTACTAATGAAGAATGTCTGAAATTGATATCCGTAGCTAATAAAGAAAGTTCTGTTATGATAAAGCATGATTTTGATATAATGGGCTCCTCTTTGAGATCCACACTTCTTGTGTATAAAAACAGAAGACGCACATATCTCAGAACGTGACCACTTCTTGATGATGTAATGGTGAGGTATTATATACCCCTCTTTTGTTATTGCATTTAAACAAGCTGCTACAAATTTGATAAACTAGATGTAAATGAAAGAAAATGTAAATGAAAGAAAGAAAGATGATGGCTGCTGTGAAGCAGATATTTCAGTTGTGTGTGCCTCTGTATTTAAAGAATCTGCCTGCTCAACTGCTCCTAAACTACCTACTGAAGGAAAGTTTGAAGATTGTATCAGAAGCTGTCAACCAAATACTTCAGATATATGAATGCTGTAAGTAATTTCCAAAGATTTCACACTAGAATGTTTTGCAGAACCACGTCCCAGGCTATATAACAGATCATTCTGAAAAGTTGCGTATAGCCTTGAGTCTAGCCTTGCAACTCCTAAACACAAAAGGCAACACAGTGAGTAATGTTTCACAAATATGATAAAGGTTCCATTAAAGTGTCTTCTTGGTACCAAAAAGGACAGCAAATGAAGACCCATATCAGCCCTATCCAGACTTTAGTGACAACTGCTTACAGGGTACAGAAGTTCAATATCCACACCACTGCTCACCAATATGTGACATCCTCCACAGTGGGCCAGTAATCAAAGAGCCTGACTCCACACCACTGACACTGGAGAGGGACGTTCACTAGGAATACAAATAGATACACTCAGTATCTCCAGATGCACACCTCTCTGCACCAAGTACAATTTCCCTTAAGGGCATACAAGGAATGCAGTCAGCCTGGGGTCTGAATTTCTTTATATCTGTCTCCCTCCAGAGCTTCAAAAAGGCTCCCCAGTGCTTTTTGTCCTTGCTCCAAGTAGCTGACACACACAGTTTATGAGCTTTCACACACACACACACACACACACACACACACACACACACACACACACACACACACACACACACACACACACACCTGGGAAAGGCTGGCACAGATTTACCTACTGTGCCCCCTTCTACCCAGAATATAAGGTAGGTATCACTGCCACCAGACACTCCACAATCAGCTACTCCTAATGCCCTTAACAAAGGGTTTGCAATTATACTGTGTAATATTAATACAAATACAAATGGTAGTAGTTGACCAGGACAACTAGGCCTTCAGGAGTGGCTCACACAGTGTCACCAAGTAAATATAAGCACTCTCAAAGGTTAAATGCTTTCTAAAAGGACCAGCCACAACAAAAGTGTTAAATATATTTAATAATAAATAATAAAAGAACATGAAATACTGAATATATATTTACTGTAAAACCACAGAGTTCAAATCACAGGAAATATTGACAATAACAATAAAGGACAGACTCAGACAAATAAAGAAAAGCAATATCTAAGTTAAGCTTCACTATATTTTCCTGACTAAATCCAGGAGAATTACTATTCCCTATTTACTTAATAGAGCAAGGCAGATGATGTGGTGAATGGTCCTTCTTGTTGTCAGGCCCAAGACTGAATACTCAATACTAAGAAATTTCTCTTTGTAATATCTAAAATGTTCAAGATGACTAGCAGAATGACCTCATCTGGTCACCTGACTCTAGGTTCTCACACTATTCCCCTCTGAAGCTTGAGACAGGATGTTAGCATAGATGTGATAAGATGCATATTTAAGGTTTTGCTAATGTTTATGGCAGTGCCTGGAGCTTCCCCTCTTTTTACTGAGCTAATGAACAAAGGCATCTTCCAGACATGCCATCTCCAGTCCTATTCAGAGGTGTGAGATAAGCACTTTCATGGCCCAACAGATGGTCCAATTAACTATTTTCTTAAAGTAAGAAGTAATCTAGCTGTTTAACCCCTTCCCTTTGAGTGTCCTTTGCTAACTTGCATACATACAGTCTCACGTGCATTCCTTCTGTGTCCAGCAGGACCCACTGGTGATACATTTTTTAACTCTAGTAACTTTATAAATGCATTTTGATTTTCAAATGCCATACAGCTCTAATACATCTTTAACATAAGCATCTGTATAAATCAGTTTGATATTCACATGCCATACAGTTCCAATGCACTTGTAACACAAGCATCTTGTGTAAATCAGTTTGATATTCAAAGGACATATCATTCTTTACAGAACTCCAACTGGCTATGCTGGCACTAGCCCATATCATCACACACCCCACCCACTATTTATATGCCCAAAGTTAAAAATGATGCTGGCATCCAAATATGTGGATTTGCCATATCACAGAAAGCATCCATTATTTATTTAACCATCATCTAAAAGTTGTAAAGCACTTGTTTCCCTATCAGGGATCATTCTGAGTCTAAAAAAGTTCCATCACCATATTATCCCATATCATCACAGCAGATACAGAATTTATGATCAGATCAGCACAGCATTTCTTCCACAAATGATAGTAAAGAAATGCATTTGTTTCCCCTCCGATCCATCAAGGCAGTACCTTGTGTTATTTGGATTTTTGCATTATGATTGTACCTTGCAAATGGACATATAAGAAAGGCTCACTAATGTCTAAAAAAATTCTGCAAACAATTTAGTGACTCCCTGAGTGGAAAAAGTCCATATGCATTCTCTAATGATTCACTGGCTATGGACTGCCAGAGAATACTGTCTTTATGTAAATATTAAGGAAATGAGAGCTGAGGCACAGGCACTGAATTAATTTTATATTATTCTATAGCTGGAGATCCTTCAAGTAAACAAAGACAGTGCAACTGCTATGTGACATGTCTGTAACTGTCAGTTTCCAAACATTAAAACTCATAGCATTGGGCCTTTAAAAATAATAGTAGAGGGTCAGAAAGAGGAACGTTTTCTTATTTTTTGCAATAGTACGTCTTTATATAGTAGACCTTATATAGTTACTCATAGTGAATCTTGTATGGGTTTATTAAATGTATTTAATAAAGTATGTATTCATAAACAGGTCTGATTCTATGAGAAACAGCAAAAATCCTGGAGGCACAATGCTGAATCTGAGGGCCAAATCATAGAGCCATATTTAAATCATAGGAGTTGACAGATATGGACTTGTCACCAACCAAACAAGTACTTACCTCTTTTGGAGACGGTCAAAATTTGGAAATTGGCACTGAGTCAAAACATCATTCTCCCGACAGCTTGTCTACTAATTAAATAAACAAACAACTCCTAGAGCAGATCATTGATGCTGTGTTATTAGTGGCAACCAAACAAATCAGTTTTTCTTGGAGTAGCACGTCACTGTTGGACCTCTCTTGCAGATCTGCTTCCTGCAATTACCAGTCTTCTGCATCTGGGTACGGTTTGCAGTATCTCAATGCTTCTGCATGGAAGATGGACACATACACCTTTCCACGGATTCAGAACATGTTTAATGTCATCACATTGTATTGACAGCCATCATATTGAAAACAGATGGATCAAAAAAACTTTGAACACTCCCTACACTCACCAAGTTTATATCTACTCCAAGGTCACACAGCAGTGGAAAAGAGAGAAAACTCCGCTGTCACCAATAGTTTTTTTCACAATATTCTTTTGACCTACTGGCATTTGAGCACATGGCTTTTGGTGGATTAACACATTGCCAGTTTATCTCTCCCACCTGATATTCCAATCCAGAAGACGATCTGTTACTGTGTAGTTATTTAGTCATGTCAGGTTCTTCATAGCTTCAAGAATTTTAGCATGCCAGACCTATATGGTGACAGTGGCTTTGTGGCTTCTTTAAGTTGTCTGTAAATTCATTGTCATTACATCAGTAATGTTGTCTATCCATCTTCTTCTGTGCTGCTCCTTTCTTCTTCTGCCTTCTATCTTTCCCAGCATCAGTGTCTTTTCCAGTGAATTCAGTTTGCACATTATCTTGCTAGAAAATGAAACTCAAGTCCTAAAGGGACATCATGACCTAAACTGAAATACCTCACCCACGGTCAGCACAAACACAGCTCACCCTTCTTCTACATATGATGTCTTACCTTCCTTTACTTCTTCGCCTCTTCAAAACACTATTATTTCACTTAAATAGGTTAGTATTCCATCCAAATCTCAAAGTTCAACATTTTGATGTGTTGTGAATATGCAGAATTTGTCCCGAGTAGCTCTTCTTTTTTACTGAAAGTGTTAGACAGTTTGAAAGTAACCAAAAAGCCATTGCCTATAAAAATATTCTCCTTGTGAAAAACTGAGTTGCCACTTGAGCCAAAGTCTTTCCAAGCCCAAAGATTGCTAGATTGCTTGAAACACTTTTATAGTTAAATTTGTCTTACAATAGATACTGCAGGCAAGATGTGCCTAAGAGGAATTTTTTTAGCTTCAATTTTCCTCTAATCAAGATAAGTTAAGTCTTTAGTTAGGTTGGGAGAGGTTCTCAGCTGTCAGATGATCACCATTTGGCAGTGAACTGGGTCAGATGGCCAGGGTGGCAGTTGGATGAATCTGGGAGTCCTGTATATGTAGTTGAGTTCTAGAAATACTTAACTGATATTTCTGTGTTGGATGAATTCAATTTGTGCCTCCAGAAGACTTTTTCAAATAAACCTTTAGACATTAAGGATGTACAGTCTGAATGGACCTTGTGTAAGACCTCAGCAGATGAAATGGTGGCATGTAGATGTGGTCAAAACAGTATTAATGCATCTAGGACAGGAACAGCAAATTGGTTTATAGCTTGAACTTTGTTCCTGGATGTCAATGCTGTTTTTAGGATTAATTTAAGTCCTCTAAAATATTACTTACTTAGATTATTCACATTTGTTCATGTTTTATTGTTGATCCTTCATCAATTCCCAAATATTTATATGCTCCCTCTTGCTCAAGTTCTTTTATAACACATTCTTGTCCCAAACTGATGCTTTCTTGGTGCTGCACATTTCCTGCTTTAAAGGTTGATTTTGCACATTTATCAAGACCAAATTACATTTGTATATCATATGAAGAAGTTTTGACTACCTGCAGTTCTGTTTTCATTTCCTCATCTGATGAGCTATACAGTTTTAAATCACTGACAAAGAGAATATGAGAAGTCTTTACACTTTGTTGCTTTCTGGGAGCCAAATTATAGCGATGACCTAATCTGTTAACCCGACAGCTTAATGGGTTAAGGGCAAGGCAAAAGAGCAGAGCAGTGACAGAGAGTCACCCTGGAATATCCCCCTTTGGATTTTTATCCTAGGAATAATCATTTGTCCTTTATCATGGATTAACTGCAAAGCAGTTTGCCACTGTTTCATGTTTACTGTGATGTAGTTTATCAGCGTAGGTGTATCTTATACATTTTTATGCACTCCTTTATCCATGAATGTGAGACACCATAAAATGCTTTTTTAACTCTGTCCATGCCATTCTTCCCCTTTTCACAATTCTCCACTATGACTTTATTTAACAACAAATGATCCTTTGTTCCATATGGCTTTCTTAGTGGGTATCACCCTGACCCAAAAGATTTATGAGCTGTAAGATGTTGTACAGCAAAAAGATAAAAAGGAAAAGACCAATGCTTACCATGGGATTACAGAGAAAATTAAGAGGTAATATGACTGGGGCCAAACAACAGAAGTACTTGCATAGTATGAAGAAGAAATTCGGAAATAATGGTGGCTATCCTGTATTTTTTGCAGAGCAGTAGTTCATGAGAGCATAACTGTTTGATTACATCTACTCAGTTAAACTGTTAGATGAAACCACTGTGAACTGTTTTAGATAATCCCCTTTTGTCATGTTTGTGTGACCGTGGAGTTAGCATAGTTAAGTTAGGATGTGTGGTTGTGCTTGTACCTCCAAAAAAGGTTGTTTTAACCTGCCTTATTATTGTGTAGGTAATCAGTTGGTTAAAAGCAGTTGTGACTGACCAGTTAAAGTCCAAGCAATCAGTATTTGATCAGTCATAGTAGAAGCAATAATGGCACTTGGTGAAATACACTTTGGGTAATTAACCTTACATTTGATTATATTAAGTTCAGAAGTACAAGGAAAAAAACAAATATGTTGAGGATAGTAGAGCTTGCATTCCACAGAAAAACATTTTTTGACTGTGTTGATCCTGTTTTTTGTTATCAACATGGTTTTGAAGAAAGCATTTTGATCATCTGCCATAGTTCTCAAAATCAAATCCATGTTGCTTGAAAGATAAACTAGGCCTGTCAGTGACTAAGTAGACACTTATAAAGTGGTTAGACTAATGGTAACTAGGCCTGTCAGTGACTGAGTAGACACTTATAAAGTGGTTAGCCCAATGGTAACTAGACCTATCAGTGACTGAGTAGACGCTTTTAAAGTGGTTAGCCCAATGGTAACTAGGCCTGTCAGTGACTGAGTAGACGCTTATAAAGTGGTTACCCCAATGGTAACTAGGCTTGTCAGTGACTCAGTAGATGCTTTTAAAGTGGTTAGCCCAATGCTAACTAGGCCTGTCAGTGACTCAGTAGACGCTTATAAAGTGTAAGTTAGCCCAATGGTAACTAGGCCTGTCAGTGACTGAGTAGACGCTTATAAAGTGGTTACCCCAATGGTAACTAGGCCTGTCAGTGACTGAGTAGATGCTTATAAAGTGGTTAGCCCAATGGTAACTAGGCCTGTCAATGACTGAGTAGACGCTTATAAAGTGGTTACCCCAATGGTAACTAGGCCTGTCAGTGACTGAGTAGACGCTTATAAAGTGTAAGTTAGCCCAATGGTAACTAGGCCTGTCAATGACTGAGTAGACGCTTATAAAGTAGTTACCCCAATGGTAACTAGGCCTGTCAGTGACTGAGTAGATGCTTATAAAGTGGTTAGCCCAATGGTCTGATTTCTGTTATGACAACTATAAGAAACACTCAGGGCAAGCACCTTCAGGATATATTATACTACAGTTGCTTTGAGTTGCACTACTTGCATTAAAAATGTTTACGCATTCAGAAAACATCACGAGCTAGACATCAACTATTGGAGAAGGACATGCCTGATGACTCATTTGCCAAATTTATATACCCCTCACAAACCCAAAGGGACCAATGCCTTTTTAATATTTTTGGGAAGCATGGCTAATCCTTAGGTAGCATGGATTCTATTTTAGTATACCACCATATTAAATTAATTACATGGGGATTTTTGTTTTATTCTGCTCATTTATTAGACTGCTGTAAGGGTCCTTTCAAAGTAATACACTTGTATGTCAAGTACTTACCTAACAATCCTACAAGAGATCACCCTGAAAGACTTTATAGGTGAGTTCCACATATGATTTTTCTTTTTATTGCTTCCAGTCCTTTTTTGGGTCTCCCATAGGCTGACCCATTTTCCTGCACTCAGCTTGATGTTAGACCAGGGTGCATTAATCCCTCATCATATACCTTAAAATCTGCCTTGATAAACTCCTTACCAAATCATTCTTTTACTGATTAAAAGCATTTGATCTTCCAGATCTTATTTTCTGATTCATCGGCAAGATTAGTGGGATTTGCTGACTCCTTATGTTATGTGTGTTATGTTTTGTAAATATCTCTCTGGAGGTCAGCAAGGCATCAATTATTTTATCACCTTCTATAATCCAAGACATTACGCCTGTAGTCCACTGACAGAAGCATTCTCAGCAAGTCCTTCTCTTTCTCTGTCACAGATCTCTACAGCTGACTCAGATGATGCATACCTTCTCCATGTGTTTATTTATTAACTTGTCTTGCATTGTCATTCACTTTTACTTGTAATGTCAAATTCCCATCTGATCTTAATGCTGTTCATAGCTAGCTTGCCATGTTTCTAGTGATATTTATGAACCATTTCTGGTTCTAATTTGTTGTGTACCAATGGAATCCTGAAGAGCATGGGAAAAGAGTGACCAAATGTCCATCTTGCACTTGCAACAGCCAGTCAAACCAAAACTGTCTGAAAACAAACTATTAAATAAGTTAACACTTTTGCAAAATTTCAGTGAAAAGAGAACAATTCCGAGTGAAATTGTGGAGTTTTATAATTTTATTTTGTAGCCATACTCCGTAGTACAGTAATCATTGCAGTACTTAGTAACAAAAACCTAAATAGCATATTGCTTGTTTGCCTGTGTTACAATGAATCATCATACCATGAATTATGCTTCACTGATTTTTTTTTTACATCATGAAGCATAAGTAACTTAAAATACTAAAAAAAACATATTTTCAGGAGACAAGCCTTTCTACATCCCCTTTTATGGATGACAAGCTTCCCCCACTGTCCTTACTTACACATACCAACTCCATGGTTGCACAACAGTAAGGAAAACTGAAAAGTCCACCGCAGCTCACACTGGTACCACACAATACAAGTGAATTAATTTTCAGTGAAGCACAATTAAAAGAAATATGACAAAATATTACATATTGAAATTGTAGGATAAGCTGCATTATTACTACTCCCCAAGGTTACTTGATGCAGTAAACATGCCTGACCTTTGACACTTCTGGAACACCAGAAAGCAAATGATGATATGATTTGTTCCTAGTGCTCTGCAGCTTCTAGTATTATAGACATTGCCAACATCCTAGCTGACAGGTTCAGCGCAAACTTCTCCCCCCCCCCCCACCAAAAGGGCAAATATCTATCCCAGCAGAGTGCTGCCCCCCTGACATCTCAGATGCTCAGGTGAGAGCTGCCCTCTCCAAAGCAAAAAACACAGCATCAATGGGACCAGACGGTGTCTCAGGCTGCGTCCTACATGAACTCCAAGAAGAGCTAAACCCAAACATAAAACTACTGTTCAATCTCAGCCTTACTACAGGATATGTACCCAAAGAGTGGCGTACAGCAACAGTGGTCCCTCTCCACAAAGGTGGTGCCTCAACGGACCCTGGAAACTATCGCCCCATAAGCCTGACTAGCTTGGTCTGCAAAGCTATGGAAAGGATCATCATGGACCTCATAAATAAAGATATTGGGGACCTAAAGACACTGGATCCTACCCAGTTTGACTTTGTTAAGGGCAGATCCTGCCTCTTAAACCTGGTTGACTTCTTTGAAACAGTTACCAAGGCCATTGACGAAGGGAAGGTGGTCCACACAGCCTATCTGGACCTCGCAAAAGCCTTCGATACAATACCCACTCAGGCATTATAGATAAGCTCACCAGCTTAAATATAAACCCCTATGTCACTAGATGGGTTGCAAACTGGCTCAAGGACAGAACCCACATGGTTAGAATTGCTGGAGCCATGTCAGACTCCAAACCAGTTACAAGTGGCGTCCCACAAGGCTCAGTCCTGGGACCTCTCTTGTTTGGTATATATTTTTCGGAGGTACAGGCCAACACGGAAGGACTGTGGCTGACCAAGTTCGCAGATGACTGCAAACTGGGCGCCATAATCGACTCTCCAGCCGACACAAGCATCCTCCAAAAGGGCCTCACAGAAACAGACAACTGGTGCCAGAGCCATGGCCTCAAGCTAAACGCCAAAAAGTGTATAGTCATCCCTTTGGCAAAAACAAAATGCCCACAAATTACCACATAGGTGGTAATCCATTAAGTACAGAAGAAGTCATTAGGGACCTGGGGACCCAAGTTGATAGCAATCTCTCATTTGACAACCACGTGGCCAAAGTGGTTAGAAAAACATTTTATATAGCCCACCTAATCATGAAGGGATTCACATCTAGATTAGGAGAGGTCATCGTGCCTCTTTACTCATCCCTCATCAGGCCCATAATCGAGTACAATGCCCTTTTGGGATGTACCTTACCAAACACCTGCAGCAACTGGAAAGACCCCAAAGTACCTCACCAAGAGGATCAAAGGGCTCAAACAGATGCCATATGCTACCGGTTAAAGAAACTCCAGCTCTACTCAGTGGCATACCGCCTGCTCAGAGGTGACCTGTGCCTGGCGTATAAGGCCATGTCCAACCCGGAATTAAGGGACATGTTGCACCTCAAAAAATCCAAATCCCATCGAGCTACACGCTCGAGACTTGAACCTCAGCACTGAAATAAATAGGACATGCTGGAGGGACAGATTCATAACCCAGAGGCTCCCTTCACTATGGAATAAAATCCCAGTCCAGGTTAGGCAGAGTCCCTCATTGACTCTCTTCAAGAGGAATCTTGATGAGTGGATGGGAGATCATAGGTTTACCCCGGGTATCACTTCTGTGTCACTGTTAGACAGAGGCACAGTATACTAACCTCGAAAAAGGGCATAGCAAAATTAATTTAAAATGGGTGGCGAAAGCCAAACATACTCTGGCTAGGCTTATAAATGCCCTAGGGCAGATAGCCTAGTATGAACCTATGAACCTATAGAAGTAATACTTCCCAGACCAGAGAGTAATAACACACTTGTAACGTACTCTACCTCCCACCCACCGAATTTCCAACTAAAAGACATTCTTTTTCGTACAGGTCCTGTCCAGCTGTATCACTTAAAAATGATATACACAAAAAGTCCCGATGGTGCATTTGCCTCACTTTTCACAATATGCCTGATAGTTTAAGCACATTTCTCCTGTGCCTCATCTTCCACATTTATAACATGTTGTTCTCAATGTACCTGTGTCCTTTCCACATTCAACACAAAGGGATGCCTCCAGTAAC
Source organism: Protopterus annectens (assembly GCF_019279795.1). Classification (NCBI taxonomy): domain Eukaryota; kingdom Metazoa; phylum Chordata; order Ceratodontiformes; family Protopteridae; genus Protopterus; species Protopterus annectens. Next base: position 177,209,287 of record NC_056746.1, read on the forward strand.
TCTGTGTGTTTCAACTGTCCTAGATTATTCAGGAATCAGTAACTACCATAGTCTTTTGTACCCTACTATAGTCAACCTCTGGCTAAGGAATTAATGGAGACTTTTACTGCCTCAGCTATTTGAGTTAATAACGTGTGCCTTTCTTAAATCTTTAGTCACTTATTGATTTTTCATTTGACTTTTCTAACTCTTAATTTAATTAATGGTGCTAAATCAGTATATGTTTCAGAATATCACTACTTGAAGATATGTCTATATTATTCTTATGTATGTAATATTTTTCATCAGCATCATTTCTAAAGAAGGATGTGCCAAGATATTTATTTCCATTACTACTAGCTGAATTTGCCATGACATTGATAAGCTGGCTTTATAATGATTTAGTATTGTAACTGATGTACATTTTATATACGCCATGGAATTTTAAGTTGATATTAAAATTAAGCAGTATTACACTATATTTTATGTGAATATAAATACAGGGAGACTGTGATTTATGTTTATTAACATCTTTCAACTGAATAATGCAAATGAAAATACTGTGTCAATTGTTTGTAGAATTGCACTGTTTAATGAGCTGAGAAATAAAGAGGATGTTCGCATAGCAAAGCTAAAATATTATGGAAATGAACAGGAAATATCACTGTATTTAAATAATTCTTAAAAAGGTTTCTGAATGGTTGGTAGGGGCATATTCTGAAGACAGTGTTAGTGAGTTAACATTTTTATGCATATTTACCTCTTTAGACACTTCAACAAACTGGTAAAATAGCAAAGAAGGCAAACTGGCTATTGACACTCCACACTTTAATTGTAAGCGCTTTCGTTGAAGCAAATGCCCCAACTTCTTCAGACAACTCAACACAACACAATACACTCAATATATATTACAGTCAATAAATGGTATTATGGGAGCTGGCATAGTCAAATATTGCAGATATCAATACTAATGCTTCCCTCTAAAAACAAATCATTAAGGGTGCTATTAATTTTCTTGTAAGCACTGTTGACCTCATTTAGGCTAACATGTTCATAAGTATCACTTTCAAGATATTCGAGCATTTTATTTACATATTCAGTTTAATCCATAAACACCAGACCTCCTCCCTTATCAGGTTTCAAGACCCTAATTTGGCATATTTTCAACAGTTGTAAAACGTTAAGTTCTTCAGAGGTTATGTTTTTATGGTAATTCCCATTGTTATGTTTATTACACAACACAGCTCTCAAATCCATTTCACATATCTTTTCAAAAATGGCAAGAGATTCATGAAGGGGATGGGTGAACATGCTAGAAACTCTAAGACTATTTGTAAGAGAAGAATTACTGCCCATTAAACATGTTAGATTTAGTTTTCAAACAATTTAAGGTCAATGATGGTTCTAGCTAAGTTGGCTTTCTTATCTGGAACAAATGAGAGCCCCTTAGCGAACACATCAACTGTCTTTACATCAATGTCTATTGTTGTAAAATTGAAGATTTTAAAATCCTTTTCAGAACTTATGTGGATTTGTAGTTTGTTTTGTGGACCCTGGATCACCTTATTCTCTGGTTCTGGCATCTCCGTTGTTGCCCCTGGTTCCTGTTGTTGCGCAATTGGTTGCGTTGGTTCTCTTGTTGTTCCTGAAAACCCTGGTTATTATTCATTGTGTTCGTATTATTATTTTGTTCTGCTCGTTGTTGAGGGCCATTGGCCTGTTGTTAGTTATGTTTAATTATTTCACTGTGTCGTAAAGGTGGTGTTTGCGGCTGTATGCTCTCATTACTTAAGCCTTCATCCACATTCTCTTTGTTATCAGGTGGGTGTTGACTAAGCACATTCTGCAACTGGCTATTGATACTCCACACTTTAATTGTAAGCGCTTTCGTTAAAGCAAATGCCCCAACTTCTTCAGACAACTCAATACAACACAATACACTCAATATATATTACAATCAATAATTTAATTAAAACCAGTTAAGACAGTATGGATTTAAAGATACAAACACTTAAAACTGTAGATATAAAAATTGACAATCAAAATATATAAAATCTGTTGATTTGTAATATGTAATGTCACCTCTTCTTTGTATAAATAAACACTAAAAATGATGTACTGTTTAAACTGTGAGCTTTAGCCAACTGAGACCTGCATGAGTGGAGCTAAGTAGATTTTTATCTGCACTTTTATCAAATAATACACGATTTAAAGTAATTTGTTTGTGTTGCATTGAGCAATATCTAGCTGGAAGTTGACTGTTTTTTCAGTAGGTCTTATACAAGTGGTATTTTCAGTTAAGGCTTGTTAAAAAACCTGCATAGCCAGTGATAAGTGGGGGTAGTTTACCTCATTGTTATTCGGTTTCTGTCTTATACAAGTGGTACAGTGAATTGTTTTCTGTTTAAACTGTGAGCTTTGGCCAACTGAGACCTGCATGAGTGGAGCTAAGTAGATTTTATCTGCACTTTTATCAAATAATACATGATTTAAAGTAATTTGTTTGTGTTGCATTGAGCAATATCTAGCTGGAAGTTGACTGTTTTTTCAGTAGGTCCCCAGCCATCCTCCCTGCTTTTGTGTTGGTGTTAATCTTGGTGGCTTTGAAACTGCCCGCCCCTCTTGTAAATTTGCACTTGGATACTCCTCCTGGGCCCATCTCATTTGCTCACTCAAAAAAAAAAATGTATCTGCTTTTACTGTATTTGTGTTTCTTCCTACTTTATTTTGCTTTTGCATCATCTTAAAAGTACTCAGTTGTATTTATTACTGCTTGGTGTAACTCATTCTAAGCCTTTTAGTTTAAGCACTTGGGCTTCAGACCAGTTGTTTTACATTAAGAAGGTTTGTGGTGTGCACTGTGGTGGCAGGACAGGTAGCTTACTTCCTTCTAAGTTGGGAACTGCTGATTGAGGGCTCAGTGTCTGTTATTCTAAAAGTGTATTAGTTCTGGTTTAAGCACTTGAGCTTCAGGCCAGTTATTTTACATTAAGAGGGTTCGTGGTCTGCACTCTTGTGGGAGGAGAGGCTGGACTCTGCCCTTCTGAGCTGGGAATTTCTGGTTAAAGGCTTATAGTGCCTGCATAGTTGAACTGTTTCTTACTGAAATTGGTACACCTTGTTTGCTGTAGCGTAGACTAGATCCAGGCCTGCTGGATCTAGCTTTGTTTGTATGCTTGTTGTTTGTTTGCTTGTAATTTCCCTGAAATGCTAATTCCACCTAAAACGTGGCTTTTCAGTGCTTCTCTGGATCCCTAGTGATATCTGCATGATTACTGTACTTATTTCCTTGTTTCACTTGAATGAAAGTTGCTGTTTGTCGTTTTTGCATTTAAGTTACCTGTAGCACATTGCATTTAAGTTACCTGGCACTTGCTCACTAAAGCAATTATATAAGTCAGCACTAAAAAATTAAAAGCACTACACCCTCACAAACTCCCCTTGAGTACCTTGTTCCCCATTGGCCCTTTTTTCAATTATAAAGGAATTCCCAATACTATTCTAGCATGTCCAAAGGTCAGTTGTCAATCTCCACTCCGGTCCAGCTGGTGAATCTGGGAATCTTGAGGCAATGTTACAACTGCCTCATGTACACAGACAACCCTCTCCTCCTCCCAACAAATTCCAACACATGTGAGAGATGCAACCATATAGCCAAACTGGAGGCTAAGCTCTCTCAACTCAGTACTGGCGTAACCAGTCAGGAGGAAAAGGAAACCACACTCACTACAATTCCAGTCTCACATAGACCTACCACGACAGCAAACCAAACACATAAACACACAAAACATACTGGAGGCTCTAAATAAATATCTGCCTAAGCAGCAGAGACCTCCAAAGAAGACACCCAAGCAACCACTACCCCAAAACAAAACACATAGCTCACAAAGCCAGTGTGCCGAACAGTCACAGCCCTTAAGGCTAAACAACACACCTGATACACTTGTAATAGGTGACTCTATCGTCAGGCACACTGACATCCCGCTCACCAAGCTGAACAAGGAGAAGGTCACGGTGAGCTGCCTGTCAGGTGCTAGGATCCGCCACATAACACAAGCACTCAGGTCACTCCAAGGCAAGTACAAATATGACTCAGTCATTGTCCATGCTGGTGTGAATGACCTGAGACGTACCTCCCTGGACTACATGAAAAGAGACATAGAGGAGCTCTCTGAGCATGTAGCCCAGGCCGGTATGACCCTGACCTTGAGTAGCATCTTACCCTCACCAAGAATGATGCCACAATATGAAGACAAGATGATCAATTTCAACAATTGGCTTAAGTATTGGTGTCATTCAAAGGGGATCCAATGCCTGTCAGCCTGGGATGACATGCTCGACAAGCCACGATGCTTCGCTAGGGACGGCTTGCACCTATCACCCTTGGGCTTTCGGATATTGGCAAAGGCTCTTGCTACCCCCATAGTGCCTTTTTTAGGCAAGGCTCAAAAGACAAACCTACCTCCATAGGTATCACAAGGGATAAGAAACTAAGAGTAGTGCTACTCAACGCCAGAAGTCTAAACCTCAAGATGCATGCACTCTAAACTCTCCTTAGCATGGAAAACATTGATATCTGTGCAGTAACAGAAACCTGGTTCAAGGATCCCGAGAGCACCCCAGCACTACCAGGCTATACCTCATACCATGTTTTTCAGCCCCAAAACCTGGACTGAACCACAAAAGGAGGGGGAGTACCAATATTCGTCAAAGATACCCACACCTCCAGGTTGGTGGCACAGCACAAAGCATCAGAGACTATCCATGTGCAACTAACAGTGGGTAAAACTGCCTTCCAGTTTATAGCCTGCTACAGACCACTGTCCCAAACCCAGGAACTCCACTCGGCCTTCCCGAGAACACTGGAAAATATGAAGGTCTCTCCAAACACCATTATATTGGGCGACTTCAACTACCCAAACATAGACTGGGAGCATTACTCTAGCTCCAACACCCTAGCCCAAAGGTTCCTAGAATTTATAAACTCAAATGCTATGGAACAACTTGTTACCACTCCCACAAGAGGGGAAAACATACTGGACCTGATCATTATCAACATGGGGACTCTATGCTCCAGACCAGAAGTGTATCCCTCACTGATAAGATCAGACCATAAACTAATCTCACTGGATATTCACATCCTGACCCCACCCCCTGCCCAGAAAACCACAGTGAAAATCTTCTCTAAAGCAAATTTCAGACTCCTCAAAACCGAGGTGGAATCCTTCAAAGCCCCCAGGCCTGTGGAAAATATGGCCCAGACCGCAGAATCCTTTATAAATGCATTCTATGAACACCTTCAGGAATGCATGGTTCATGCAATCCCAAATAAAACCAAGACCCAGTCCTCCAAAGGCAGACATCCTGTCTGGTGGACCCCAGCCATAAACAAACTATACAACAGAAGGAGGAAGCTACTACATGATAGAGCAAAATCCCAAAAAGGGAAGGCATCTCTGATCAGTATTAGCAAAAAAACTACAGGCACTCATAAAATCGTCTAAGGCCAGCTTTGAGAGAAAAATTGCACAGGACACTAAGGATAATCATAAGGCTTTCTTTAGTTATGTTAGGATCCTGGGTGGGAATTCCCAGATATGCTCAGAATTAGTCCAAAATGACAAAAATACACCGAACCCACAGACATTGCCAACATCCTAGCTGACAGGTTCAGCGCAAACTCCCCCCCCCCACCAAAAGGGCAAATATCTATCCCAGCAGAGTGCTGCCCCCCTGACATCTCAGATGCTCAGGTAGGAGCCGCCCTCTCCAAAGCAAAAAACACAGCATCAATGGGACCAGACGATGTCCCGGGCTGTGTCCTACATGAACTCCAAGAAGAGCTAAACCCAAGCATAAAACTACTGTTCAATCTCAGCCTTACTACAGGATATGTACCCAAAGAGTGGTGTACAGCAACAGTGGTCCCTCTCCACAAAGGTGGTGCCTCAACGGATCCTGGAAACTATCGCCCCATAAGCCTGACTAGCTTGGTCTGCAAAGCTATGGAAAGGATCATCATGGACCTTATAAATAAAGATATTGGGGACCTACAGACACTGGATCCTACCCAGTTCAGCTTTGTTAAGGGCAGATCCTGCCTCTTAAACCTGGTCGATTTCTTTGAAACAGTCACCAAGGCCATTGACGAGGGGAAGGTGGTCCACACAGCCTACCTGGACCTCGCAAAAGCCTTCGATACAGTACCCCACTCGGGCATTATAGATAAGCTCACCAGCTTAAATATAAACCCCTATGTCACTAGATGGGTTGCAAACTGGCTCAAGGACAGAACCCACATGGTTAGAATTGCTAGAGCCATGTCAGACTCCAAACCAGTTACAAGTGACGTCCCACAAGGCTCAGTCCTGGGACCTCTCTTGTTCGGTATATATTTCTCAGAGGTACAGGCCAACACAGAAGGACTGTGGCTGACCAAGTTTGCAGATGACTGCAAACTGGGAGCCATAATCGACTCTCCAGCTGACACAAGCATCCTCCAAAAGGGCCTCATAGAAACAGGCAACTGGTGCCAGAGCCATGGCCTCAAGCTAAATGCCAAAAAGTGCATAGTCATCCCCTTTGACAAAAACAAAGTGCCCACAAATTACCACATAAGTGGTAATCCATTAAGTACGGAAGAAGTAATTAGGGACCTGGGGACCCAAGTTGATAGCAATCTCTCATTTGACAACCATGTGGCCAAAGTGGTTAGAAAAACATTTTATATAGCCCACCTAATCATGAAGGGATTCACATCTAGATCAGGGGAGGTCATCGTGCCTCTTTACTCATCCCTCATCAGGCCCATAGTTGAGTATAATGCCCCTTTTGGGATATACCTTACCAGACACCTGCAGCAACTGGAAAGACCCCAAAAGTACCTCACCAAGAGGATCAAAGGGCTCAAACAGATGTCATATGCTGCCCGGTTAAAGAAACTCCAGCTCTACTCAGTGGCATACCGCCTGCTCAGAGGCGATCTGTGCCTGACGTATAAAGCCATGTCCAACCCAGAATTAATGGACATGCTGCACCTCAGAAAATCCAAATCCCATCGAGCTACGTGCTCGAGAGACTTGAACCTCAGCACTGAAATAAATAGGACATGCTAGAGGGACAGATTCATAACCCAGAGGCTCCCTTCACTCTGGAATAAAATCCCAGTCCAGGTTAGGCAGAGTCCCTCATTGACTCTCTTCAAGAGGAATCTTGATGAGTGGATGGGGGATCGTAGGTTTACCCCGGGTATCACTTCTGTGTCACTGTTAGACAGAGGCACAGTATACTAACCTCGAAAAAGGGCATATCAAAATTAATTTAAAATGGGTGGTGAAAACCAAATACACTCTGGCTAGGCTTATAAATGCCCTAGGGCAGATAGCCTAGTATGAACCTATGAACCTATAATAAATACTGAATAAATATGTACTCATAATAAATACTGAATAAATAACTGTCATGAAATATAAGTGGACACATCCTAAAAGACTCAATATTATAAGTCGAAAGGAACATAAGGAAAAGCCAGAAACAATTGCAAGTTATTTAAATGGCACAGTATAGATGAATTATATAAAAACACATCGATTTGTAATTGTGTATAAAAAAAGCACATAATCAAAGTCTGTCTACATTATTCACTATTGGATCTTTTCACCTAGAAAGTGCTTTAAGCTTTAAAATACATTTGATTGAGGCATATTGATTTAAAACTGGTGGTATATGGGCAAAAGAACGAATTTGCCACATAAGTTCACATTCTTCTAATTTAAGTCCCCATGGACCACCTCTCCTACTATATTCAACCTGTTGTATATATTAACCTCTTGAAAAATATGTTCAAGAAAACATTCTGGATAACCCCTCCTTAGAAACATGTTCTTCGATAGTTTACATTCTAGTATATAGTCACTGTCAGAGGAGATCATTCTGGCTGCCCTTACCACTTGCCCTTTCACAACAGCGTTTTTCTGGTGGTAAGGGTGGCTACTTGTAAAATGTAAAAATGCATTTGAGTAAGTAGGTTTCCAATATATAATAGTCCTTTACCTACTATTGGCTCTATCTTTAATCAATTGTATATCCAAAAAATTAATGGAATCAGAACCAATTTGGAGTGTAAATTCCAGAATATCAGTTAGTTCATGAAACCTGATAAGGGAGGAGGTCTGGTATTTATGGATCAAACTGAATATGTAAATAAAATGCTCGAATATCTTGAAAGTGATACTTATGAACATGTTAGCCTAAATGAGGTCAGCAGTGTTTACAAGAAAATTAATAGCAACCTTAATTATTTGTTTTTAGAGGGAAGCATTAGTATTGATATCCTGCAGTATTTGACTATGCCAGCTCCCATAATACCCACCCTCTTTGGTTCTCCTAAAACACATAAGAATCTTCATAACCCGCCATTTAGACCCATTGTAGATGGGCAGGGGTCAATCACATATTCATGTGCAAAATTTATTGACAACAAGCTTAAGCCCCTTATTAAAACTGAACCACAGATTTGCCATGATTCATGGAGTTTTTTGGAGTGGAATCAACAACTTAGAATACAATGAAAACTGCACCTTTCTTACAGTAGACATAAAGGATCTATATACAGTAATACCACAAGAGTTAGGTATACAGTGGGTCAGAGAGTTTCTAAACATGAAAGGTGTGGATGATAGCGATACCTATGTGGTTGACACCCTCCTCGTGTTAGTGTTTTCTAACAATTTTATGTATTTCAATGGAGAATTTTATTTGCAATAAAACAGGAGTTGTGATGGGGTCGCCTTGTGGGGGCAGTTTTGCAAATTGTGTAATGGCCTATTGGGATAGGGTACTATTATTCAATAATGGATTGTTCCAGGACAATGTTATATGGTATAGGAGATATCAGGATGACATGTTTTTCATTTGGAAAGGGGAGACCCTAACTGTTGAACCTTTTATTAGAGCTATCACAGAACTAACTGATTTTCTGGAATTTACCTTCCAAATTGGTTCTGATTCCATTAATTTTTTGGATATACAGTTGATTAAAGATAGAGCCAATAGTAGGTAAAGGACTATTATATATTGGAAACCTACTTACTCAAATGCATTTTTACATTTTACAAGTAGCCACCCTTACCACCAGAAAAAAGCTGTTATGAAAGGGCAAGTGGTAAGGACGGTCAGAATGATCTCCTCTGACAGGGATTACTTACTAAAATGTAAACTATTGAAGAACATGTTTCTAAGGAGGGGTTATCCAGAATGTTTTCTTGAACATATTTTTCAAGAGGTTACTATTAAGAGGACCTCTGGGTATTTTAAACCCATTGTACAGAAAGGATATGGGGGAATTTATAAGGAAACTCAGGAGCAGACTATTGTTGAATCTAGCCAGAGGAATATACACACAAATAATAACATAGGTAACAGTTTTCTGATTACCTATTCTATGTATGCTGAGAACATAAAAGACATCTTAGTTAAGAATTGGGCTATAATTTTGGAGGACAATAGTCTAAACAAAATATTAGAGGCAGGTCCACGTTTTACTTATAGAAGAGGGCAAAATCTGAAACGTTTATTGGAGAGCCAAAGAGATCAACATAAAGGAATTAAGGGCATGAGCATGAGAACGTGTGGATGTTGTCAGCAGTGTACATTTATTAAAACAGGCAATAAATTTACCATCAGAGATAGAACCTATGTAGTTAAAGGGAAATTTAACTACGATTCTAAAGGAGTAGTTTATGTGGCACCATGCAAGCAATGTTCATCATATTATATTGGAAAAACAGAAAGGAAACTCAAACAGAGGATATATGAACACCAATATAGTATACATAGAAAAATAAATACATTTGATTTAACTAAACACATTTTGGATAATCCCACACATAGGTTCCCTTTTACTGTTATATAACAGGTTGAATATAGTAGGACAGGTGGTCCATGGCAACTTAAATTAGAAGAATGTCAACTTATGTGGCAAATTTGTACTTTTGCTCATATGCCACCAGGTTTAAATCAATATGCCTCAATCAAATGTATTTTAAAGCTTAAGGCCCTTTCTAGGTGAAAAGGGCCGATAGTGAATAATGTAGACAGACTTTGATTATATGCTTATTTTATACACAATTACAAGTTGATGTGTTTTTATATAATTCATCTATACTGCTCCATTTAAATAACTTGCAATTGTTTCTGGCTTTACCTTACATTCCTTTCGACTTATAATATTGAGTCTTTTAGGATGTGTCCACTTATATTTCATGACAGTTATTTATTCAGTATTTATTATGAGTACATATTAATTCACTATTTATTATGAGTACAGAATTCTTATTGTTTATTTATACAAAGAAGAGGTGACATGACATATTACAAATCAAAAGAGTTTATATATTTTGTCAATTTTTATATGTACAGTTTTTAAGTGTTTGTATCTTTAAATCCATACTGTCTTAATTGGTTTTAATTAACTTATTGATTGTAATATATATTGAGTGTATTGTGTTGTGTTGAGTTGTCTGAAGAAGTTGAGGCATTTGCTTCAACGAAAGCGCTTACAATTAAAGTGTAGCATGTCAATCGCCAGTTTGCCTTCTTCATATTTACCTCTTTAATGATGCGTCTTTTCCATGCCTAGGGACAGAGTACATCAGCTCATAATAATCAAAATTTGAAATGTAATATATTAATGAATACTAAAAGGGACTTTAATTTTTATAATTTTACAGCAATTGATATTGATTTTAAATGTGCAGATTTGTTTTCAAAGGGCACAAACAGGCCAACAATGTATAATTCGGGGACAAACTTTTTATATTATAAATAAACTTAATCATAACAGTTAATGGTTTCATTTATGCAGTGTTGTTTCAGGAATGTCAACTTTTCTATATAGGGAAGGCCAAACAAAAGCTATGGGAATGTGTTTACTAGCACATATACGAAATCAGAAAGGAAAAGAACACTAATGCACTTTATAAACATGTTAGTGAATTTCCTGGTCACACGTTTACATTTATAGTATTAGAACAGATTGACCAGAAAGCTAGAGGAGGACCATGGCCAGTAAACTTGGAAAAAAGAGAACTATTTTGGCAATTGTACTGGAATGCATACAACTGTCCTGGGCTGAATGATCATGTCTCTATTGTCCCTTTACTAAAGTTAAAAGCACTTAAAAGATGAAATAAACTTTTTATGTTGTTATATACAAGGATTTTTATCGATAGTTTGGTTGGTTTTTCTAAATTATGTACTGTTTTTTTAATTGTATTTGGTGATATATTTCAATGAAAGCGGGATATCTTGGTATATGCCTTTAAATTTCAAATTTTAACTTTTATCATGTCACTGTTTTAACTTTTGAAGTGAGATTTTTATAATTGTTGATTTCTCTGATGAAGTTTTATTACTATGTACAATGAAAGTGCTTATGTATGTGATTTAAATAAAAGATTTAATCTTTAGTGGACGGACCAAACAGTTTCACTTTTTTCTGCTTTTTCTGTGTTTTAAGTTTGGCTTACACATGAGCACATACTTTCTCACGCATAGACATTTACACGCAGGTACACAAGGACACACAACCATGCACGTGCATGGGTATTTTACCCCTATTTATTTTTTTAACAGGACCTGGATCATTACATTTTAATTACTGATTTCTCCATTTATAATGGCGGTAGCCATTTTTCACTTATTACATGTGTCTGGTCTTCATTTTTCCCTGTACAACAGTACAGAATCTACACATTCCTTACAGCATTGTTTTGACAGACCCTTAAAGCTCTTGCCTTTCTGAGTGGAGTCACGGGAGCCATCGTGACAGGTCAGCAAGGAATAGCATTTCCTGAACCTGCGGGCATTTCTATTTATGTTTTTGGCCAGCAATTCTTCCTTAACGGCATTTCAAAGATTTTACATGTAAACAGCTCACATTTTTATGTCTGTCAGGTCTTAAGTTTACTGTGCTGTTATTTTGTTAGGGCAATTTCTATAAATGGCTTCTACAAGTAAATCTAAAAAAAATCTTAGTATGATGCTATGTCATTGGAACACAGTTTACATGATCTGCAACTATTTCAGTTTGTTAACAGTATGAGTTATTTGACATGAATAAATAACTGTGGCATTTTATGCAATACCTTATTTATTTAGTTAATGTCGATATAGGTGGGTTGATCATAATGAACTTTTTGCAGTGAGAGCCAAGATGTTAAAGCATTGAAATTTATTTCATTACTCCTAATGCTTACTTCAGCAGCATAT